>NC_080181.1:31567130-31732130 GCF_950295315.1 Erinaceus europaeus
CACCAAAGTAAAAACCCTGGGTTGAGGGTGAGGGTGGATGCTCAGCTTTACAGAGTGGGAGGTGGTGTGGAATGGGACACAGTCTGTTGGTGGTGGGAATGGTGTTTATGTACACTCCTATTAATTTGTAGTTCTATAAACCACTATTAATATGAGAGGGGAAAAATTTATTGAATGTCTCAAACTTTTTAAAGCACAGACTGAGTCTTTTTAATACATAGGCTGAGTCTTTGATATGTTGACTCTCTTAAAAGTTTAGACCAGGAAGGACAGAAGCAACCGGTGGCACAGCTATATGTAATGTCAAAGGACATAAATTATGGTTGTGTTGTGTATGATACAGCAGATCTTAACAAAGGGATATTTCAAAGTTAACCCAACTGCCAAATAATCTGATTACAGCAATAACTATCTATTGCCTTCTTAAACCCTAAGACCGCAGGGACCTCCTGTTTCCTCTATAGAGCCTATATTTTCCGCAGTCCTGGAACATCTAGGGTGGGATTCACTTTCCTGCATGCTTCCCTCAATTCCTACCAAATGATATTTCATCCATGGATCCCAACCTAATCAGATCAATGAGTACCACCTCAGCATGCTTCACTTCAGACTGTGTCCAGAGACATCAGGCATGGAATATCAACCCTTCAGCCTCATTACTTGGGTGAGAACTTTCCTTTCATAGGATTCTCTAATTCCATTCCAGGAGGTTCACTTCCTAACAAAGTCCCAAAACCTAGATATAGACGAGGTCCTGTGAGCTAGAGCATATGTTCACATGTACCCATAAATTAGGGCAAAATATATACCTGAAAGCAAAAGTGCACAATAGTCTGCAGTGAGTCAGTATTAGGTTCATAGTGAAATAGTGTCTACTTAGACTTAGATACCCTCCTCACCTACTTCCTATTATACTTCCCTCACTCACACACACAAAAGAAAAATCACATTGTCAGGAACTGAGTGGTAATGCAGCCAGTTAAGTGCACGGGGCTCAAAGTGCAAGGGGTATTGGTTCCAGCCCCTGGCTCCCCACCTGCAGGGGAGTCACTTCACAGGCGGTGAAGCAGATCTGCAGGTGTCTGTCTTTCTCTCCCCCTCTCTGTCTTCCCCTCCTCTCTCAATTTCTCTTTGGCCTATCCAACAAAAACAGTAACAACAACAAGGGCAACAAAAATTATAAAGTAGCTTCCAAGAGCAGTGGATTTGTAGTGCAGGAACCGAGCCCCAGCAATAACCCTGGAGGCAAAAAACAACAACGACAACAAAAAACCTTATTGTCTCTAGAGCTTGAAAGGAAAGAACACAACTGTAGTCAATTCTACTAGATGTAGAATAGGATATTACATATTTACCACTAGGCCCCAAATGGAAAATTACAGACAAACTCCTGGTTCATCCTTTAAGCCTAATGGTAAGTGGTCTGCATTCCCAGGGCTTCCAAACAAAAAGCCTTTGTCTGCAACTTGTATTCATTTTAAGGTATCACAGTTCCAAAGCCTTAGTAATGTGCCAGGCATCATTGCTGAATGCAACATATTAAACAGTTCACTAGGCTTACAATGGTTCAGGATGTTAAAAACAAAATCATAGCAGTAGTTCTACCCGTCACAGTTTCAAACCAATGCCCATGATTTCTGAGTAAAGAAAACAATGGTGTTCCTTTGAGCTTGCTAACAACACCCAATGACACATTCAGCTGTGTGATATTCTGACTCTATCTCCAACCCCATTAGGGCATTATCATACGCCATATTACATATTCAGGAACTGACAAGATCTGATGCATGGTTGGGGAAAAACAAGATAGTAGAGTTCCCACATAGGTTTTTCCACATGGGTTTTTCTTTGTGGAAATCACAGGGCAGGCTTACTTCCTGTCCTGCCCTGAAACTGGGAATCCCTCACTTACACACTGGGTGGGAAAAAATAAAAGGAAAGAAGAGAAAAGAAAAGAACTAAACACATCTAGCTGCTTATTTCATAAAACAAACAAGCAAAAGGCAGCAACACATTTAAAAGTGAATACTGAGTTTACCCATCATTTTTCTAGGATCAAGCATAAGGTCTGAATGGTTTTCTGTTTTAATCAGGCCAGACGGAGAACACAGAGTATAGAACTTGGGGTCACAGGCTCCATCAGATTATCCAGGTTGTCTCTGTAGCAATATAGCAGGAAGCATTAGGATATGCCCAGTGCAACCTTTCACCCAATACCATTCGGTGAGGCCTAGCTTCCCCAGGTCTCAGGGACTGTACGGTGCCCTGTCCCCAAAGATCCTCAGAGTTACAAAACTAATTTCCACTCATTCCATTAAGGACTTCTAATCATCCCAGTGGCATGCCAGGACAGGCTGTTCTGAGAGAGACTTTGGAGTTCTGATAGACTGAGACTCGCCAAAGACTGAGCGGAGTCTCCACAGTCTAATGGGCCCAGCGAGGCTGTAAATTTCACAGCAACTTGACACATTAATATTGAAGTACAGTCTGTTATATCACAGGGAGATTGTCTCAGTCCTTAAGGGCAGGTCAGCAATCCAAAAATGAGAAGTGTTCGCCTGTGACTTCTGAGGAATGTAGTTAACACTGAGAATTGAAGTGCAGTGCCCTGGTTTTCGCAGCTGGGCAACTCACCAAGGGCACAGAGTTCTTCCTGGACACCAGACTCCTCTAACTTCTCTGATCCTGGTCCTTGGGAACCATGGAGTCTGTAGTCAAGGGAGACAGTGCTGAGATTCTGATTTGGAGAAGGACAAATGCCAGATGAATTCATTTATAGATGGAATTTAAGAATCAAAGCTAGAAAAGGAAAACACAGAACTGGATCTGGATAGAATGTACTGCACCAAAGCAAAAGATTCTGGAGGGGGTGAGGAGGGCCTTGGGGTCCTGGTGCATGATAGTAGAAAATGACTGAAATTTAGGGTGAGAGTGTTCTGTAGGTACCTATGAAGGGAGATGAGAAACTGTATCTATGTGTCAACAACTGTAAACCATTACCCTCCCCCAGTAAAATGGAAAAAAAAAAAGAAACAAACAAGTGAAGAGAAAGAAGTAGGAGAAGGAGGAGGAGGAGGAAGAGGAGGAGGAGGAGGAGGAGGAGAAGGAAGAGTAGCAGTAGTAGTAGTTGATGTTGTTGTTGTTCTGATTTGATCCCAGGAAGTACCAGGAGTATGGAGGCTCTGTTTTTCTGGAGATACATTCCTGTCTTTCTGTCCTACCACCAAGCACTTGGAGCACATTTCTGCAAGACTCCACAGAAAGCAACTTAATTATCCAATTATGGAGAGATGCTTTGGTAAATTACAGACTGTCCACAAGCAGAAACATGATGACTCTATTAAAACAACCATTATACAGACCAAACAGACAGAAATTCGGGAAATATTTATGTTTAATGTTCAATGAGAAAGCAAGGGATAGCACTATCAGAAGAGATGCAAAGACTTAGGTCTATAGGTACTGGGACTTGCACATAATATGTACAAGTGGAACCAATTGAGTTAAAGGAAAGATAATAAGGGTTTTTTTTTTCCATTTTGCAGTTTTGTTTTAACACTGATGTGACATATTTATTATTAAGGCACATGTATTTAATAAATCATAGAAGACAGCAGTGAAAATACAATTTTTACACTTTTTGTCTTTGTTCTTGGTCATTATCTAATACTAACATTTTGAGCACACATACTTGATTTTCTCCCAGAATTGGAGCCAAAATAGCACTGGAGAGGGAGCACTTCTCCTAGTGGAGCTGCATTGACTATTACTGGGCTCACTTATCAGTGCCTTATGAAATTAACTTCATGCTGCGGTGGCACTCGTTGCGTTGATTAGGTTGTGATTGGCAAATGCAATATTATTTGATATGAATTGAGAGAAGCATGCAGGAAAGTGTGCTCCACCTGAAGGTTCCAGGACTGGGGGAAATATAGGCTCTATTGTGGGAATGTGCCCTATCCTATGGTTTTATTAATGACTCCTTTTTTAAATTAATTAATTGATTAATTAAAAAAAAGAAATGAACTTCATGCCTGGCAAGGCAGCTCACATGGCTAATATGCTGGCTTTGTCATGCATCTGACCCAGGGTCCACTTTACCCCCACCACACTGAAGACAACTTGGATGTGTGGTGTTTTTCACTGTCTCTCTACCTTTGTCTCTGTCTTTCTATTTGACAACACTTCACTGGACCAGTGAAACTACAGTAACAACAACAAGAATGACACTGACAATGGCAAAAAGAAATGAACTTGACTCTCAGAGAGCCTGACTCCCATTCCACTGGAGAAAACTTGAGTGCCACAGTTTATCTCCCTCTTCCTCTCTAAGTAAAAGGAAATTTGTCTGGGAAAAGTGAATCCTTGGCAAAGACGTAAAAAAAAAAAAAAAGGAAAGAAAAGAAAAGAAATGAACTTGGACATGGTGTAACATACAGTTCATTTAACCAAATCAATATACACTGGTCTGGCAGAAGATTTAGGTCTGTAGGAGACCTTTCCATCATTCTGTTTTATTTTGTTTAGTTTTTGCTTCAGATATTTAACAAGAGGGTTAAGTTTGATGGATTAGTGCCAGCAGGTAAGGTCTAGGGATTTGCAGTCTAGTCCAGGCAGTCCCAAATATACTTGGAAGGGGGGAAGTATCTGCATTTTTACCACATGAAGGGTGACAGAATTTTAAAGTGCTAAAAGAAAAATGCCTTTGTCATGGTACAATTAGAGAGGTGACTAATTAGACTTAGCCAAAGTCAGATAAACACTATTTCCCACATGAAGAAGTGTATGTGCTGTTTCCCATGCCTCACTGCTTGGGTGAACCAACAATCACTTCTTTATAGCGTTATGGGGTTATTTTTATTATTTCTGCTGGATGTTCATCTATATTTTTATGTCAAAGATAGTCAAGCTTCAGTAGAACTAAGAAAACAACTGTATTCACCATAGCCTGGGCCCTTTGTATGTTTCCTTAGTCCAGAGAGATGTAACAAATATAGCTGGATCACAAAGATCCTGGGACTGTGATCTGTGTGCTGATTTATTCATTTATTAATGAACTTATATCCCATTAGATACCTGTGCTCCAGAGGAAAAAGAGTTGGATCTTCCCCATTCTCTTCACAAAGACATGGCATGCTTCTCTTGAAAAGGAAATTATTTTGTTGACCTCTGATGCCTAAGCTGTGAAGTGCTGAGAACAACTGGAAGCAGAGAGATTGGAACCTCAAGTTCCCACTTCTTCACCCTCTGAAATCTTAATATTGTTAAGATTTAAATGTTAAGGGACTTTGACACAATTTCCAGCTTTAGCAGAAATCATTCAAACTAATGAAACAATGGTACCTGAGTCAGGTTATATTCATTCCTTTATAAAAACTATTATGGTGACCTTGGTTGAAGTGACTGTACTTGTGATAGGGGTACATCTCCACCTCTCAACAAATGTATACTAGCATACCATATAGCCTCCCTCCCATTAAAGTGCCAATCTCTCTCCTGCTGCCCACTTGATATTCTTCCTCCTGCTTAGTTAATTATGCATGTATTTATTCTCCTCACTCCATGCTGACTTTCAGTTAAAGAAACAGTGACAGAGAGACAGAGGAAGAGAGAGATGGGGGAATACACCACATCCCGGAAGCTTCCTCCGGTGTGGTGGGAAGTGGGTTCAAATCTGAGTTGCAGTCCTGGAACCTCTGGGGAGGGGCTTATTTTCCTGCATGCTTCTCTCAAGTAATACCAAATGATATTGCATCCTCCGATTCCAACCTAATCGATGCAACGAGTACAACCTCAGTGTGTTTCACTTCAGACTGTGTCCAGAGACCTCAGGCATGGAAAGCCAACCCTTCACCCTCATTACTCAGGTGAGACCTTTCCTTTCTTGGTATTCTCTAATTCCATTCCAGGAGGTTCACTTCCTAACAAAATCCCAAAACCTAGACATAGACCAGGTCCCATGAGAGAGAGCACAGGTTCATGTGTAACCATAAATTAGGGCAAAATATATACTTAAAAGCAAAAAATGCACAATGGTCTGCAGTGAGTCAGTATTAGGTTCATAATGAAATAGTGTCTAATTAGACTTATATGCCCTCCTCACCTACTTCCTATTACAGCTCTCTCATTCACTCCAAAGCTAACCTTATCAAGGCAAGGGTTGCAAAAGCTGAATAAGGGCAAGAGACTGGCATCCTTTAACAATGGTTCTTTAGTCACTATCAGGCCATTCCATCAGCTGGGGGTCTAATTGGGGTGTCCTGAGATTCTCAAACAGACTTGATGGGCCTAGACCTCGAATAGATCCCTCTCTCCATTGTTACCAGTCATTTCTATCAGGAACAACCCAATAAACCCCTTTGTGGGCTCCCATAGGAGCCTTGACCTCAACTTGGATCAACAATGGTAGAGAATGGTCCATCCTCAGAAAGGAGGATGGACAATATACTCTATGCTACACCTGAGGAAGATGGGTCGATACTGGGGCAGCTTGGAATGTTCCTACTCATGACCACAAAATGTGAGCTCAGATCTAGAGGGATGCAGAGGTCACACAGGCTCCTAAGCTAATTATGGGCCCCAGATCACATCAAATCGATGGGGTTTACAGTCAACAATATTTATACCCCTTTTCCATATGAGGGAGCTACTCTCTTCCCTAATCCAGCTTTCTGGTCCTTTTCCCAGGCATGATATTATCTCTCCAGACAATAACTTGGATCCACTGGCATATCAAATTTCAGGATCAGGGGCAAAAATAAAAAGGAAAAACAAAACAAAACAAGCCTAAAAAAAAAAAAAAAAAAGCTAGTACAGCCACAGGCCCTTTGGAATTTAACTAAAATATGCTTACTAGCTAGCTACAAAATGGAGGACCCCCCCCCCAACTCTTCATCTGTACTATTCCAGCCTTTAGGTCCATGATTGGCCAACACTTTGTTTGGCTTTGTATCTTAACTCTCTTGTCAATCACCAGGTTCCAGATGCTAGCATGATGCCGACCATGTCCAGACTTCCCTGGACAGACAACCCCACGAATGTGTCCTGGAGCTCTGCCTCCCCATAACCTTTCCCCAATAGGGAAAGAGAGAGGCAGGCTGGGAGTATGGACCAACCTGTCAACACCCATGTTCAGTGGGGTAGCAATTTCAGAAGCCAGACCTTCCACCTTCTGCATCCCACAATGACCATATGCCCAGAGGGTTAAAGAATAGAAAAGCCATCAGGGGAGGGGCTGGGATACAAAGTTCTGGTGGTGGGAATTGTGTGGAGTTGTACCCCTCTTATCCTATGGTTTTGTCAATGTTTCTTTTTTATAAATAAAAAAATAAATAAAAATCTGGGTTGCACACAAGGTAGAGCAGGAACACTGTCTGCATGAACTGCTTTGTTGTCCCATCACCTCCCACTTTAGTGACCTGTCAGGATCACCATCTCTACTGTGACAAAGAAAAAAAAATTCAGTTGTATCACCTCAGTGACCTCTGAGGTGCTGCTTAAGACTGCAAGAGGAACTAGGTAGTACTCTAGCAACAGAGCCTTGTATCCTGGGGAAGAAACATGCTGATAGAGCGATTGCTGAAAAGTTGTGAACACAGGTGTTCTTATGCCTGTATTGAGAACCTCCCATCTACAGCCTGAGAAATGTGGGCAGAGATATAAACAATCAATGCCCAGATGATGAAATTCAGTGGGAATGAATCCTCCACACCTCAGCGTGAGCACGATGTGAAAAAACGGTATGAAAACTCTGCAAACATGCATATGTGGATGAGAGACGAAAGTGAGAGAGTGAAAGAGAGAAGGAACCCTGTCTGGAACTGTGTACACTGTGTAAGAAATAACTTTCTCATTACTTCTACTATCTAATAAACTAAGAGAATATCTATAATGCCATCAAAAGGAATCTTTTTTCTCCCCTACAGGGTTATTGCTGGGGCTTGGAGCCTGTACTACGAATCCACTGCTCTTAGAGGTCATTTTTCCCATTTTGTTGCCCTTGTTGTTACCCTTGTTGTTATTGTTAATGTTATTGTTGTCACTGCTGCTGTTGTTATTTGATAGGACTGAGAGAAATCGAGAAAGGAGAGGAAGACAGAAAGGGGGAGAGAAAGACAGATACCTGCATATCTGCTTCACTGCCTGTGAAGTGACCACCCTCGCAGATGGGGAGCCAGGAGCTTGAACTGGGATCCTTATGCAGGTCCTTGCACTTAGCGCCATATGCGCTTAACTCACTGTGCTACATACTGCCCAGCCTCCCAAAAGGAAGATTTTATCCTGAGTAAACAAGTTGAATACCAAGCAACACATTTGCAGGAAAGTGCATAACATCAGCCAAGGAACAGAATAAGTACTGCTAAAGACCAAAATACTAGCATAATGGAAAGGTTCAGCTAATCTCATTTATGAAGACAATAGTAACAAAAAGAGATTTAAACACTTAGAATGGTACTAGTGCACATATAATGCAGGTGAATAATGCTGATTTTTAAAAAGGCTGTTCTAGTTCTTAGACGATTTAACTAAATAGTGGATGAAACAGAAGTTTTCCAAGATAAGGTAGGGGAAACTTTTTTTTTCCTCCAGAGTTATCACTGGGTCTTGGTGCACAGCTCCTGGAAGCCATTTTTCCATTTTATTGCCTTGTTGTAGTCCTTGTTGTTGTTGTTATTGTTATTGTTGTTATGGCCTTTGTTGTTGTTGGATAGGACAGAGAGAAATCAAGAGAGGAGGGGAAGACAAAATGGGGGAAAGAAAGACACCTGCAGACCTGTTTCACTGCCCCTGAAATGACCCCCCTGTAGGTGGGGAGTAAGGGAACTGAACCAAGATTCTTATGTACTTTGTACTTTGCGTTCCATGTGAACTTAACCCAGTGTGCTATTGTCTGGTGCCCCAAGAAACTTTTCACAACGATGATGAATCAAGTGAATCTAAATTAAAAAAAAAAGTAGGGTTTCAGGAATTTCTGATACTAAGCAGTAAATACTGAGAACTATTTTTCACTTAGGCTAAATAATATTTTTGCCTCTGGGGTTATTGCTGGGGCTCAGTGCCTACACCACGAATCCACTGCTCTTGGAGGCTATTTTCCCCCTTTTGTTGCCCTTGTTGTTGTTATTTTATTGTTGTTGTGGTTATTATTATTGTTATTGATGTTGTTGGATAGGACAGAGAGAAATGGAGAGAGGAGGGGAAGACAGAGGGGGGAAGAGAAAGATAGACACTTGCAGACCTGCTTCAACACTTGTGAAGTGACACCCCAGCAGGTGGGGAGCCAAGGACTCGAACCAGGATCCATTCTATGGTCTTTGCGCTTTGTGCCATGTGTGCTTAACCCACTGTGCTACCACCTGACCACCCAGACTAAATAGTTTTACAGATAAAGAAGTAGTTGCTTAACCATCATGGCTACAAATTAAACCACCTATAAGAAAGAAGCAATCAAACAGATCATTGATATTTTTCATAGCAAAAGACACTTATAAATAATAAGAAATGTCTTGGAAATACCTTTTTAAAAGTGTCTTTCATCCAACGGTATTGTACTCAGTCTGGTTTTTGTGGTTCACCAACAAGGTATTTTGTGAGCATTTCAAACAGGACAGAAATCAGAGAATATAATGCCTGTGTGTTTGGAAGGTAGGCTGGGCTAGGAAGAGGCTCACATATAATGACAAAAAATTGCCAATAAAATCCTGACAATGAAGAAAAGCGGATGTGGGGAAGGGAGGAAGGCAGAGGGTGGTTCACCCAGTAAAACACGCACATTACCATGTGCAGGGATCAGACCCCCATTTTCCACTCAAAGGGGGAAGACTCATGAGGAATAGAGCAATACTGCAGCTGTCAATCATTTCTGTCTCTCTCTCTGGCTCTATCACTCACTTTCTAACAACAACAAGTCTGTTAATGATACATCCAGTAGCAAAAGAAGACTAAGGAGAAGAAGAAAACAGAGAAAGCATATAAACTATATAAAATATCTGAGAAATTGACTACAAAAGGAAGTGAGCAGTTCATATACTTGAATACTAATCATAAATAGCATAGCTCAATGGTGGTAGAAGGTATGATGTATGGGGTGGGGGAGATAGTATAATGGTTATGCAAAAAGACTATCATTCCTAAGACTCCTGGTTCCCAGATTCAATCCCCTGTGCCATCATAAACCAGAGCTCCGAAGTGCTCTAGTTAACTCCCAGAGGGTTAAAGAATAGGAAAGCTATCAAGGGAGGGGATGGGATACGGAGTTCTGGTGGTAGGAATTGTACCCCTCTTATCCTATGGTTTTTTCAGTGTTTCCTATTTATAAAAAAGCAGAAAAAGTAAAAAAAAAAGTGTGATGAATAGAAATATAAATATTAGTGTTTTCACCCTCAAAGGAAGAAATCAACTGGTACTACTTAAACATCAAGCCTATTTATTTAGTTAGTTTATCTGTTTAATTATTTCCCAGAGCACTGCTCAGCACTGGTTTATGGTATTAGAGTATTGAATCTGGGACTTTGGAGCCTCAGGCAAAAGAGTCTGTACAACCATTATGCTATCTCCCCCATCTAAGCCTATTTATTTTAAAAAGAAATCTAGATACAATGAAGACAACTCCTTGATGATTTTCATAACTGTTAATAGCTGAAGGTCAACAATTCCTACACCAGCACTCAAATCCTCTTTCTTCTTCTGCATTTTTTGTTGTAAATTCAAATGAGATGTGAATTGGTACTTTTATTAAGAATAAAATATGATTTCAAGTCGACCAAGTACAAGCACTGTTAGTCGACAGAGCCAGCTTCTGTTTATGAGTGTGCTGCTCTCTGCAGGCCAGTGATGACTGTATGAAGTGTGGTTGCAGAACTGATGTCCTGGCAACAGTGGAGATGATGATCAGACCCTAAATTAGCCATTGGTAACTCGTGGGATCTCCAAATAATGGGAGCAAGGCATCAGGAAATAAACACTGAAAGAAATAGGATGACAGTGGACAGGGGCAAGATGATTCCAGTTTCCCTGGAGCTGTGGACGCTAACATGAAGTTCTGAGAGGCAAGATCCCCCCTTTTTAAAATTGTCTATTTTTATTTATTATTGGATAGAGACAGAAGTTGAGAGGGTAAGGGAGATAGAGAGGGAGAAAAACAGAGAGACACCTGCAGCCATGCTTCACCAATTGTGAAGCTTCCTCCCTTCAGGTGGGGACTAGGGGCTTGAACCTGAGTCCTTGTGCACTGTAGTGTGTGCACTCAACCAGGTGTGCCACTGTCTGACCCCTGAAGATCCTTGGGTTTTGATTCATTTATACAATCCAAAGACAGACATCAAGGACAGATAATTTAGAGTCTGAGAATAAGAGGTCTGCTTCAAGAGCAGTGGAAGCAGGTCTGCAGGTATCGATATTGCTCTCCCTTCTTGGAAATTTTTTTTCAAAAATTATTTATTGGATACATACAGAGAAATTGAGAGGGGAGGGGGAGATAGTGAGTGAGAGAGACAGAGAGATAACTACAGCCCTGCTACACCCTGTAGGTGAGGACCAGAGACTTGGACCTGGGTCCTTGTGTACTGTAATGTGTGCACTTAACCAGGTTTGCCACCTCCTGACCCTCTCTCCCTCTTTCTCTATTTCCCTGTTCTCTCTCAATTTCTCTCTGTCCTATCTAATAAAAGTTAGAAAGAAATTCCCACCTGCAGGGAGGAAGCTTCACAAGCGGGAAAGCAGGTCTGCTGGTGTCTCTCTGTCTCTCTCCTTCTCTCTATCTCTCTCTCCCTCCTCTCTCAATTTCCCTCTGTCCTGTCCAGTTAAATGGGAAAAAATAGAAAGAGAAAAAAAAGAAAAGAAAAAAATGGAGCTGAGGAGCCATAGTGCTGGTACAGAGCTCCAGTGATAACCCTGGTGGCAAAAAAAGAAAAGAAAATGAAAAAAAAAAAAAAGAAAAAAGAAGAGTGGATAGCAAAAAATCACTAGCTCTTGCCACTTCCTAAAACTTAAATGGCCACTGAAGAACAGAGATCAGGATTCCAGAGAGAAGGACCCACAAAAGTTTCCAAGTAGTCAACCCTTCCTGGTACCATTTGTTTCGGATACCTATATGCACTTTGAGAAGAATGAACTGTTGGATACAGGGTTTACAGTGACAACACCACTCAGGATCCAAAGATCATCAGAGCTGTTTCCTAGAGTGGAAGTGCTGAGGGACAAATGACCTCCATCTTATACCCAGGTTCAAGCAGATACACTGAATCCAGAGATGACCATTTTACCATCATCAAAACATACAAAGGGATGAGCAAGTGTTAGTTATTAAACACTGCACACTGGTCTCTTAATTCTTTAAGTGACACCATGTTGATGAAGGTCAAATTTTTGTCCGTAACCCCTACCCACTTGTAACCACATAGCTAGTCAAACTGAAATATGGGGGGGGGGGTATGATCTGGTAGAGCACACATACTACAATGTGCAAGGAACCTGGTTCAAGCCCCGGTCCCCACCTATAAGGGGGAAAGTACGAGTGGTAAAGCAGGTGTCTCTGTTTCTTTTCCCCTCAGCTCCTGCTTCCCTCTCTATGTCTCTGTTCAAAATAAATCCATAAAAATCAAATGAAAAGGGAGTCAGGTGGTAGCGCAGCGGGTTAAGCGCAGGTGGCACAAGTGCAAGGACCGGCATCAGGATCCCGGTTTGAGCCCCCTGGCACCCCACCTGCAGGGGAGTCGCTTCACAGGCGGTGAAGCAGGTCTGCAGGTGTCTGTCTTTCTCTCCCCCTCTCTGTCTTCCCCTCCTCTCTCCATTTCTCTCTGTCCTATCCAACAACAATAACTACAACAATAAAACAACAAGGGCAACAAAAGGGAATAAATAAATAAATGTTTAAAAAAAAGAAAGAAAAATCAAATGAAATAAAACTGAAATACATACCAGATGCTAATCAGAGAGTCTCACTTTTAAGGAATCGAAAAATATGTGATAATCCCTTTGCTTTAGAAGACTTTCCATTATGAAAGCCAGATGAAGTGTGGCAGGTTACAGAGGACTGCTTGAAGGCTCACCCCAGTAGTATCCTCCTCCCCAGCTGCTGGGGCAGATGTGGTATCTTTGCTGAGGCAGGCTAAAAACAAAATGTAGAGCTTGATTTGTAGCCAGTGACCTACTGAATGCATCCATTTCCTTTCCTACTAAAAAAAAAAAAAAAAAAAAGAATCAGAGGACCAGCAAGACAGCTCATCTGGAAGGGTTCTTGTTTTGCCATAGTCAACGACTGCCACCTCTCCAGATTCAAAGGAGGTCTCGAAACTTTACATCAGGCTCAACCTGACGCTGTTGACTGGCTACGGAAGAAGGGCAAACGCTAGAAGAAGAAACTGGCGACACCAGTTTCTAGTCTGGGCCCTGTTGCACTGGGGGAAGCTTCTGTGCTTTGGAGTATTTCCCTCTCTTTGTTTCTCTTTAATCTGAAAAAGGCAGCTTAGGGTAGTGAATATCCAGTGAAGAGAGGAAGGTAAGAAGGATGGAAGGAGGGAGTCAGGCGGTAGCGCAGCGGGTTAAGCACAAGTGGCGCTAAGTGCAAGGACCGACTAAGGATCCCGGTTTGAGCCCCTGGCTCCCCACCTGCAGGGGAGTCGCTTCACAGGTGCTGAAGCAGGTCTGCAGGTGTCTATCTTCCTCTCCCCCTCTCTGAATTCCCCTCCTCTCCCCATTTCTGTCTGTCCTATCCAACAATGATGACATCAATTATAACAAAAATAAAAAAAGGGAAAATAAAGAAATAAAAAAAAAGAAGAATGGAAGGAAGGGAGGGAGGAAGGGAAAGAGCCAGAGAACACTGTTCCATTATAGGATCTGCAACAATTTACAATTATGATAATTTCTGTGTCTAGGCTTGGTGCCTGCACTATGAATTCCCTGCTCCTGGAAGCCATTTTTTTTATAGGACAGAAAGAAATTGAGAGAAGATGGGGAAATAGAAAGGGAGAAAGATAAGACTCCTGCAAACCTGCTTCACTGCTTGTAAAGCACCCCTCCCCTGCAAGTAGGGAGCCAGGAGCTTGAACCAGGATCCTTTCACATTTCCTTGAGTGCTTCATACTATATGCACTTAACCCAGTGAGCCACTTTCCAACCCTCTACAGTTATGATTTGTGCAGGGAACTATGACAACTCTCCAACCCTCTGACATAGTTTGAAGGCAGCTGGACTTTCTGACATTTTTCAGAATAGCACATTCATTTACTGAATTAATGGCACCATGTTCATTAGAAGAGATGAATGAGGAGGGCTAATTATAGTGAAGGCCCCGGTGAGATGTCTCTTTAATACAGAGAAGGAACCCTGCAAGGAATGAGCCATCTAGAACTTCATGGAAAGTCTCTGGGGATGTGGTTGACTGTGCTATACTGAACATCATCTCAAATGTAAGGGAAAAATTACAGTATGTCACACCCTTCACAATTAATAAGGAAGCTCAAGACTTAAGGGAGGTGGAGGTCACACCTTCTGCACTTGATAAGCTGATCTGATCCATTTCTTGGGTGGGTGGTCAGCTCTGACTAAAGAGAAAAGTGTCCTACTATCAGTCAGGCTGTGTAGCATCTTTGATGTGTGAACCAGATACCACCATGTCCTCAGGTATCCAAGCTGTTTAACATGAAAAAAGGTGATGTGGAGATTAAGGCATGCCCCACAAGGAGAATTACCACAGATGGAGGGTCTGGGAAAAGCCTTACCACCTCCAGTAGAGATCTATACACCACTCAGAAATCAAATTAGTCAACAATTGGTTTGGCTTTACATGTTAACTCTCTTTTCAGGCAGCAGGTTCCAGATGCCAACCGGACCTCCCTGGGCAGACAACCCCACCAATATGTCCTGGACCCCCACTTCCCCAGAGCCCTGCTCCACTAGAGAAAAAGAGACAGGCTGGGAGTATGGATCAACGTGCCAATGCCCATGTTCAGCGGGGAAGCAATTACAGAAGCCAGACCTTCCACCTCCTGTACCTCATAATAAGCCTAGGTCCATACTCCCAGAGGGATAAAGAACAGGAGTTATCAAGGCGGCAGATGGGATATGGAGTTCTGGTGGCGGGAACTGTGTGGAGTTGTATCCCTCTTATCCTTTGGTTTTGTCAATGTTTCCTCTTTATAAATTTTTTTTTAAAAAAAGAAAATCCAGGAATACTATCCAGCTCCAGAAGAGACAGAACATCAGTCTATTAGAGATCAAATGATCTTGTGCTCACAGCCATCCATTATGATCTGGGATCCACAAAAACACTAAGTCATAAGCTTCGGTGGCCCAGCAGTAGGTTGGGGCACAGGACACAGGAAGCTATGAGAACAGGTTATCCATGGCCTCAAGTTAACTGCAACTACTACATTTGTGTTTGCTCTCAGCTTACAATGATGCTATTGGGCATGCCCAGTGGAAGAGAATACATGCCTAGCTTGGGTCATAAATTCATCCCAATATTGGGTCCACAGCATATCACCTTGAATCAGTGTCCACATGCAATAAACATAGTGATACTGGGAGCATCAGACCCTGGAATTCCTATCTTTCCATTACACTCTCCCCTGCTGAATGTTCTATTTATTGAAATGGCTTCTTATTTCAGGTTTCTTTTTTAAATGTTTATTTATTCTCTTTTGTTGTCCTTATTGTTTTTTATTGTTGTAGTTATTATTGATGTCATTGTTGTTGGACAGGACAGAGAGAAATGAAGAGAGGAGGGGAAGACGGGGGGGGGGAGGAGGAGAAAGACCTGCTTCACCACTTGTAAAGCAACCCCCCTCAGGTGGGGAGCCAGGGGCTCGAACAGGGATCCTTACAGCAGTCCCTGCGCTTTGCTCCACATGCGCTTAACCCGATGTGCTACCGTTTGACTCCGGTTGAAAGGCTTCTTAATGGTACAGCCGAGAAGTTACTGAGTGGCAAGGCACTCTATCAATAATACTATAACAAGATCATTTCAGGGGGTGCCTTCTCAAGAAGTGGACAAGAAAGACAGAGAAAGTTCACAGTACTGTTCTGGCACCTTGCATGAGGTGCCGGGACTTGAACCTGGGGCCATGATTGAGCATGGCAAAACATGCTTCCTACCCAATTCAATATCTCAGCGGCCCAGAGGGAATCTTTTAACCATGCACATTCCCTCTGTACTTGCATAGTACTGTGTTGTTATCACTATCCACGTTTTATTTTTTTCTTGACCCAGATTTCTTTGTTAAAAAAAAAAGATGTGATTTACTTATTTTCTTTCTAGAAACCTTTGCCTTCTTGATGGAATGAAGTGGATGTGGATAAAAGAATGAAGGCACAATTCCAAGGCTGTGACAGAGGGCGTCTCCCAGACAACACAGGCCCAGTCTAGCCGCCAAGTGGTGCAGAGGAATGAGCATTTAAAGCAGGTAGCTGCACCTTCTGTTTGCGTTGTGATGATAACTATGGCAAGAGCCCAAGCAGCTATCCTTTCTCAGCACTCAGGACTTAAAAGCAGTGTGATCATTTGTTCTTCATTCCTTGTCTCACCTGAGTGTCACAATGATCCCATGAAGTCCGGACAATTCGTAAGGCACTGATAAAGGCAAAGACTGCTGAAAGACCGCAAAACCTGCAAAAAAAAAGCCTTAACTCCCCTTAGTCTGCAGTCCCGCTATTCTGCATGGTTCTAATGGCAACTGCAAGAAGACAGCTGAGTGACTGCAGCTGCTGAACATGCACATGTGCAGTACACACACACACACACACACACACTCCTCCCCACCCCCCCAGCGATGATGGGCCAAGTTATGGCAGCATGCTGTCTAAGAGGTTGTCTCTCTTTCTCTCTCTGCTCTGCTTCAGGGATGTCCCTTGCTTGGGGGAGGCCTCCTTCAGTGCAACTCTGGCTTCTGGGTAATTTACCTGACAGCTTGCTGAACACTAAACAGACTTGCTTTAAACAATATATGAAATTGGGAGTCGGGTGGTAGCGCAGTGGGTTAAGCGCACATGACGAAAAGCACAAGGACAGGAGGAAAGATCCCGGTTCGAGCTCTGGCTCCCCACCTGCAGGGGAGTCGCTTCACAGGCGGTAAAGCAGGTCTGCAAGTGTCTATCTTTCTCTCCCCCTCTCTCTTCCCCTCTTCTCTCCATTTCTCTCTGTCCCATCTAACAACAATGACATCACTAACAACAGTAATAACTACAACAACAATAAAAAATATGAAATAAAACATGGCCTTTTAACAAGTGTGTAAGGGCTAAAGTAATTATCTTAGTGCTTCCCGTAATTTTGAAAGAGAACCAACATCATCCAGAAACCTAAAAAAAAGAAAACTTATTTAAAACCAGTTTCCCTTGGACTACAGATGGCCTACAAGTCTTCTCCCTTCCCTTTTCAGATCTGCACAAAGCCGGATGTTGTTCAAGAGGCCTTCATTTCCCCATACTAGTTATCTCTGATCTGGGGTCATAGAATCTCCGGTTTGTGGTGCCCCACAGTCATTTCTGAAGCAAAGCAGAGGAGAACATTTGGGGAGCAGGAAGGGAGCAGCAAAAAGAGAGAGGCATGCAAGCTGGGCCAGATAAGAGCTCTCAATCCTAGAGAGCCAGAGACTACATACAGAATCACTTTCCCTCTGTCTCCCCCTCGCTCACTCTCTTTTGAGAAATGTATTTCATATACTGAGTGGTTCTTAAATTAAACACTGAAAAATCTGCTTCATTACTTGTAGAGTAAAAGAGTAGCTGCACTTTGTACCTTTTTTGTCTGACCTTTCCATCAATTTCCTTTAGCAATATTAAGGACCTGATCTCCCAAGTTCTAAAAGAGGTTTGATACATGGCACCACGGTCTGATGATCGAATCACGGGATTAGGGAGCTAGCCACTCTAAATTCTAATCCTCTAAATGCTGCTAAAGACTTTCCACACTGCTTTGAGTAAGGAAGTCCTGCTCTCCTTATCTTCTTCAGTCTGTCTGTCTGTTTTTTCTCTCTCTCTCTCTCTCTCTCTCTCTCTCTCATACTTTAATTATTTTTGGATAGAGACAGAGATTGAGAGGGGAGGGGGAGACAGAGAGGGAGAGAGACAGAGGGACACCTGCAGCCCTGCTTCACCACTCATGAAGCTTAACCCCTGTAGGTGGGGACCAGGGGCTTGGGTCCTTGTGCACAGTAGTGTGTCCATAATCACCTGGACCCTGTTCCTCAGTCTCCTCATCTTTAAAATGGGAAGTGAGGGTCCTGTCTTTATGGATATCTGTAGAACGACCATTACAGGGACACATTACTTAAAATAAACAAAATGGGGGGGCTCGGTGGTGGTGTACCTGTTCCTGTTCCTGAGCGCACATGTTATAACCTACAAGGCATTGGATTCAAGCCCTCAGTCCCCGCCTGCAGAAGGGAAGCTTCACGAGTGGTGAAGCTGTACTGTAGGTGCCTTTATCTTTCTCTCTCACATTTGTTTTTAAAAACTTATTTTTAGGTTTTTTTTTTAATTATAGTGATTTATTTATTGGATAGAGACACCCAGAAATTGAGAGGGAAGGGGGGTGATAAGAGGGAGGGAGACACAGAGACACATGCAGCACTGTTCCACCACTCATGAAGCTTTCTCCCTGCAGGTGGGGACTGGGGACTCGAACTTAGGTCCCTGTGCACTGTAACATGTGCGCTCAACCAGGTGCACCACCGCCTGGCCCCTTCTCTCTCTCTCTCTCTCCCTCGCCTTCTCTTTTTTCCATTTCCCCGGTTGATTTCTCTCTGTCTCTGTCCAATAAAAATAAAGAGAAAAGTAAACACGGACATTTAAATAAAACACACAAACAAGATGTGTGTCCTGGGAGGCGGCGCAGTAGATGAAAAGGTGGGTTCTACAGCATGAAGACCCCAGTTCAGTCTCTGGCATCAGATATGCCAAAGTGATGCCTCGCTTCTCTTTCCCTACCACTCTCATAAATAAGTAAACCTTCTATAAAAACAGACAAGATGCTACATAACTGTTAGGTGTGATTTTCTGCATAATCAGAAAAAAAAAAAACAAGCAAAGCAAACATTGTTTCTGTTTTTCCTGGCTATGTGAGCACATATACATCTCACTAGAGACGTTTATGTGTTGGTGTGTGAATAAAGATAGGAAGAGAGATAGATGGGCGAACAGATTGATACTCTAAGGAGGGGGATAAAGCTGTGCGCAACTCTGTGGCAGAGCAATCAACTGTGATATACTCAGGTGGGGAGCTGGCAGACAGAGGAGATGAACACTTGGAAAAAAAAAATTCTGTTTCCAGGCAAGGGTCCTTAATAGTAAAAAATGAGAGAGTAGAAATGGGGAAAATGCGTGTAATATAAACAGAGCTGTTTCCAAATGGAAAGCTTGTGCGAGGAACAATAGCAACTCATCAAGCTATATACAGTACGGGTGAGGCCTCACTCTTGTGCTTTGTCTAAGTAAGTCCATGTTCTAAGTGCAGTGGGAGCTATGAGCTGCTTTCAATAGCATGCATTTTCTTGGGGCTGTATTAGGCCATGTGGGGAGGCGTCCTGAGGGATGAAACGCTTCCTGAGCTACTGCTCTCATGCACAGATGGGACTTGGGGAGGGAGGTGGGGAACCCAGGGGACTAGAGGGAAAGGACCCAGTTCAGAATAAGTACCAGGGACATGGAGCATGCAGACTGAAAGAATGGGCAGATCTAAATTACCCATAATCCCAGAGACACAGAAGAAAGAAGCAGGGGCTTAAACTGATGAAATATACATTGTTGCCTCTATAGGTCACAGGTCTTTTTTTTTTTTTTTTTTGCCTCCAAGGTTATTGCTGGGGCTCAGTGCCTGCATCATAAATCCACTGCTCCTGGAAGCCCCCCCGCTTTTGTTGCCCTTGTTTTTTATTGTTGTTGTAGTTATTATTGTTGTTGTTATTGCTGTTGTCGTTGTTGGACAGGACAGAGAGAAATGGAGAGAGGAGGGGAAGACAGCGAGGGGGAGAGAAATATAGACACCTGCAGACCTGCTTCACTGCCTGTGAAGTGACTCCCCTGCAGGTGGGGAGCCGGGGGCTGGAACCAGGGTCCTTACAGGTCCTTGTGCTTTGCGCCATGTGCGCTTAACCTTCCGCGCTTCCGCCAGACCCCCAGGTCACAGGTCTTATACAGGCTGAGCTATCCTAATGTAAAAGCTAGAGTTTTCCCTCAGTGGGAGCGCACTGAGTCCTCAGGTGAGTGAGAGGCCTTTAGGGCCAGCTTTACATCTTGTTTCCCTATTCCACCATCTCTCTGGTGTACATCCCTGCTGTGGAACTTACTGGAAGCAGCCTAGATTGATAGACCAGAGCTTCTTCCCTGCTACAGGGCTATGTGAGTTCAATTCATGATTCTCAAAACAAAAGAGTTTTCCAGAAGCAGAGAGACCCGAATCACAAACCATCTGTGACACACGGTTTGGCCC
This sequence comes from Erinaceus europaeus, assembly GCF_950295315.1. Taxonomy (NCBI): domain Eukaryota; kingdom Metazoa; phylum Chordata; class Mammalia; order Eulipotyphla; family Erinaceidae; genus Erinaceus; species Erinaceus europaeus. The sequence goes on from NC_080181.1 coordinate 31,587,562, forward strand.
CTCGACCCTGCAACTTGGTGTGTCTGGTATGTGGGAGACACAGAAAATATTTGCTGGTTTATTTATCTAATTATTATCGACAATCTGCTCTGTTGTAGGTCTCAGAGGAGGTAACCTATCCTTGGAACTCTGGAGAATGAAAGAGAGACAAGGGACACATAAAAATACATGAATGTGATTATCAATTTCAATAACTCTTTTGCTGTGCTGTGGCCTCGTATGTGTAAGATTCCAGTGCTCCTAGGTGTAATTTATCATTTAAAAAATATTCCAGTTCTCTCTCTTGTCCAGGTCATCATGTGATAGTCTTAACTATGCTCCTCTCCCTCCCCCCCCCCATGTCCTAACATGTGAATTCTCTTGATTTTCTCAAATAAAATTTAAAATTCCGAAAAAAAAAAAAACACTGTGGGGGGCTGGGGGGGTGGTTTATCTAACTGAGTACACATGCTACCATGTGTAAAGGACCGGGTTTAAGCCCCCAGTTTCCACCTTCAGGGGAGAAGCTTCATGAGTGGTGAAGTTGTACTGCATGTGTCTCTCTTTCTCTCTTTCCTCTCTGACCCCTACCTCCTTTCTTAATTTCTTTCTATCCTATCAAATAAAAAAGGAGGGGGAAAGGGCAGTGGACTAATCCTGCAGGCGCCAAACCCCAGCAACAACCCTGGTGGCAATTAAAAAAAAATGTATTATTGATTTCATATTGTCTTACAAAATTACCAGGTTTCAGGAATATTTTCATACCCATATATGATACGTGAAAGTCACCAGACATCCCACCAAAGTTCTCTGCTTTCTAAGCTCTTCCTCTAGAACCATTTTAGTTCTCACAAAACTCAGGAGAAAGCCTGGTTACTTTATTTTTTTTCCCAGTTCATCTGCTTATGTCATCTGCGCCTATAATATCACCTAGATTATTTGCAAGAAGGACATAAAAGCACATATTTGAAAGGGCATGTGTATCCCTCCCTATATTTAAATCTGTGCTATTTACAGTAGCCAAAGTGTGGAAACAACCCAAATGCTCAATGACAGATGATCTCTGAGTACATATACAATGGAGCACTACACTGTAATCAAAATGGATGAGAGCATATCATGTGGAGCAATATGGATGGAACTGGAAGTGATTATGCTGAGCTAAATAAGTGATGAAGGACAACCACCACGTGTTCTGCTCTTATGTGCAAAATACTTAGTCAATGTTTTCTTATTTGTTTTTTCCAACCAAGGTTTATTGCTGGGGCTTAATGCCTGCACAACTAACTCATTGCCCCCAGTAGCCATTCTTTTTCTTTCTTTAATTGATAGAACCAGAGAAGTGGAGAGGCAGAGGTAACACTGCTTCACTACTAATGAAGTTTCCTCCCTATAGGTATAGACTGAAGTTTGGACCTGGGTCCTTGCCCATGGTAACATGTGCATTCCACTGCATGTGCCATCACCTGCTGCCCCTGTAATTTTTTTTAAGTTTTAGATAGAGTAAGGCAGAGGCACCACAGCTCTGTGTTATTATCTGTGGCGCTTCTTCCATGCCATGGTGCTTTCATGTGGTAGGTACCAGGTTTGAAACCTGAGAATTAGCATTTGGTAGGGTGCACACTATCCTGAGTGAGTTATCTCCATGCTATGCCTCATGGTTTAAATACTTACGAGATTTATTAAGAAAGAAAAAACAAACAGTTCACTGATGACCCAGTAATTCCTCTCCTGGGGATATATCCTAAGGAATCAAACACACCCATGCAAAAAGGTCCATGTGCACCTATGTTCATAGCAGCACAACTTGTAATAGCCAAAACGTGGAAGCAACCCTGGTGTCCAACAACAGATGAGTAGCTGAGAAAGTTGTGACATATAATTCATAATGGTGAATTCACTTTCTTCACCTCATCTTAGATGGAGCTAGAAGGAATCATGTTAAGTGAGAGAAATCAGAACCAGAAGGATGAATATGGGATGCTCTCACTCATAGAAGTTGAAAAATAAGAACAGAAGGGAAAACACAAAGCAGAATTTGGACTTGATTTGATGTAATGCACCAAAGTAAAGGACTGTGGGGGTTGGGGGGCTGGGGTTGAGGTGAGTTGGGGTGAGTTTTCAGTTCCTGGAACACAATGGTAAAGGAGGACCTAGGTGGGGGTTTAGAGTGCTATGTGGAAAACTGAGAAATGTTATACATGTACCAAATACTGTGTTTTACTGTTGACTGTAAACCATTCATCTCACAATAAAGAAAAGCAAGAAAATAGATAATTAGTAAATAGTTTAAAAGAGCATGTCTCAAGGCTGGGTTGGGAGACTCAGGAAAGTCTCCTTGGAACAGGTAGCTTTGAAATGAAGCTGTGTGAAAGTCTGGGAGAAGTTATTCCAAGCTGAGTAAAGACTAAGTTCAACAGAAGGAAACAGAGGCATATCACATTTAACAACAAGTTCTAAGAAATGTGTTGTTAGTCAATTCCATTTACACCCCTGTATGAATATTATAGCATGTACTTCCACACATCTGGATGATATAGCCTACTAAACAACTAGGTGATACACAGGCCCTGATGTCATATATTTGTCCATGGCCATCATAGTAGGTAGCACAGTATTTACAGGTTGAGAAGCTCACAGACCCCCCAAACACCAGGATGGCCAGTGAGGAACCAGTCAGGAGGAAAAGCTTGGTATCACTTAATGTCCTAGAGTCCATACCTGAGAGTTTGCACAATAGCAAAAAGACAATGAGTACTCAAAAAACGTAAGTCAAGAGGTGCTTTTTGGTTTATCAGGAAAGAAAAGATAGACTTTCAGTGTTAGGAGTGGGCTGTAGTGGGGGAAGTAGATGGAGGAATTGCAGACAGAGTGATCATCTGGGAGTCTGAATAAGTCATGGGGAGATAATTGTAACAGTAGACTTGAGAAATAAGTTATGGTATTTGAGAAGATGTCTAGAGGCATAGCCAGGGAGACCACCTATTAATTGGGTGTTGAGATTTGGGGCTTGGGGAAGATGTTCAAGATGACTCTCAGGATCAATTGAACAAAGAGAGAATTAATTATTCAATGATTAAAGTAATTGATTCATTCATGTTGTTTGTCCTGTAATGATAAAAAAAGATCAATTGAGGGGTTGGGTGGTAGCGCAGCAGGTTAAATGCACATGGCACAAAGAGCAAAGACTGGCATAAGGATCCTGGTTTGAGTCCCCAGCTCTCCACCTGCAGGGGAGTCCCTTCACAGGCACTGAAGCAGGTGTGCAGGTGTCTCTCTTTCTCTCCCCCTCTCTGTCTTCCCCTCCTCTATTTCTCTCTGTCCTATCCAACAACAGCGACATCAATAATAATCACTACAACAACAAAACAACAAGGGCAACAAAAGGGAAAAATAAACAATAAAAAAAGATCAGTTGAAGGGGAAAGAGCACTATTAGACTGAAGGAGAAATATGTGAGCACAATGCTTAACACTGTAAGAGGATTTTTCGGTGCTAAAAATGTGCTGTGTAAATACACTGTCGCATCTGATTTTCTTTGAACACTAATAAAGGAATGTGCATGCAAGTCTAGTTCTGTAGGCTTATAGAGGGCAGAAAATGCTAATGATGAATAGGAAGGAAGAGTGCAAGGAGTAGTTCTAAACCACGTTCTAAGCATTATTCTATACTGTCTACCAACTGTAATAACACAAAAAGGGAAAGGATGATATGGGTAAATGCATAGTTAGCTGAAAGTTTATATTTCTTTACCTCCGACAAATAAACAATGTATAGGCCATGCATGAATAATTAAAAGTTTTGAGTAGCAGCAGCTACCTTTTGATCTCCCTTTCAACCAGGAATAGCAAAGAGGATGCTACAAGAAAAGACTAGGATTGCTTTGGAAACCCAACAAGCCATGGTGATTGAAAACACTCAAATGGACAGATAAGGGGTTAACAAGAGATTCCTGGGGCTAAAAGCCCATATGTACTTGGAGGTGGCTTGTACCAGTCTAGGAGATTGCCAACTGATACACCAACTCTGGTCTGAGTTTTATCAATAAAAGCAATGCAGAAGGGAGGAGAAAATTACCTAAATCTCACCAATTTACAATTGTGAGTCTCCATTGCTGCTGCCCCTCAGAAGCTAGAATAGCAGCAGGGAAACCCTATACTGACATGGGGGCAAAGGGTGGGAGGAGGGGTGCAGAGAGCTGTTCAGGTGACTGAGGAGAAAATTTACACTCACTACAGTCTGGAGGTTAATATATACAGTAGAAGTATTTCGGCATTGTGCTTCTGATAAATTAGGAAACATGGTGAATAATTGCCCCAGAACCCACAAAATACAAACAGGATTTACTCAGAAACTCAAAGATCCAAAGAATGCTATTTGGTTCAGCCCTGGCTGGTGATGAATTGGGCCCAGGACTTTGAATCCTCAGGTGTGGGAGTCTCTCTGCATACCCATTGTGCCATCTATACTCCATTCTGTGTTATCTCTTGGACACCAGTGACTGGTTACACTTAAAAATTTACTTACTCCCAGGGGGATAAAGAATAAGGAAGCCACCAGGGGATGGGATGGGATATGGAGTTCTGGTAATGGGAATTGTGTGGAATTTTACCCCTCTTATTCTGTGGTTTTTGTCAGTGTTTCCTTTTTATAAATAAAATTAAAAATATATATATATAAGAAAAAGATCTACTTATAGTTATAAAGCCCTTAAACTCCCATAGCCTGCAGGGAAGATAAATAACATAACAATACAAGAAGGTTAGACGCCACTATGCTTCACCTCAGGGATTGAGATAACATTGAAAAAAAATGTTAAGCTTTATAAATGTGAACTCTTAAGTACCTTATTTAAAAACAAGTCAGTTCAAGCAAGCGTGATCGGTGGATTGAAAAGCAGTGAGTGAGGGACCTCATAACACAAGAGATATAATGGCTAAACTGAGAAGAAACATTGGAGATGTACCAAGACAAAAGCCCAGATATAAGTTCCAAAAGGTAGAAGCACATAGGAATGATGACAATATGCAAACATTAACAATCCAATAATTACAGGAGTGAGGAAAGCTTTTGAAAGGAATATAATCACAAATGGGGAAACAACAAATGAGACTCTGAAAGAAAACACCATCTCGAGGTACAGAGCTGGAATAGCTCATTTAAGAGCACGACTAGCTGAACATGCTAATATAGTATCTGAGTAAGGTAACAGAATAGTAGAGCTATAGAAAACAGGAGAGGGAAGAGATAACAGAATAACTGAGCCAGAAAACAGAATTAGCAAGATAGAGCATGAATTATAGAAAAATAAGACAGAAAAGATCTCAAAAAGAGATTAAGAGATACCAAAAACAACAACAGAGGCATATGGGATGGTTTCAAAAGAAGTAATATACACATTATTGGTTTACTAGAGGAAGAAAGAGTGGGAGGTAAAGAAAGCATTTTACATGATATAATAGCTGAGAACTTTCCTACTCTAGGCAACATAAAAGACATAAAGTTTCAAGAAGCCCAGAGATTTCCACATAGACACCAAGACACATCATCTTTAGAATGAAAATGAATAAGGATAGAGAAAGGATACTGAATGTTGCAAGAGAAAAACAAAGAGTCACTTACAGAGGAAAACCCATAAAGATATTAGCAGATTTCTCCACACAAACTTAAAAGGACAGAAAAGAATGGCAAGATATATATTGAGCATTCAATGAGAAAGGCTTTCAACCAAGACTATTGTATTCTGTTAGACTGTCATCAAACTAGATGGAGGCATAAAAAACTTCTCTGACAAGCAACAGTTCAGGAATCAACTATTCCCAAGCCTGCTTTCCAAGAAGTTATGAGAGGTCTCCTATAAATAATCACAACTTCACTATAAATATGCCATATATCAGAACACTCTAAAAGTTTAGAATACTGGCATTAAAATATCTTAAATCTATAATAATATCAGTTGCTTGAATTGTCCTACTAAAAAAGTAGGAAGATAGATCAGAAAAGACAACACAACCACATGTTTTCTGCAGGAATCCCACCTAACTCAACAAGACAAACACAGACTCAGGTGAAAGGATGGAAAACTACCATACAAACCAATGGACCACAAAAAAAAAAAGAATGCTGGAACAGTTATTCTCATTTCTGACACAGTAGAAGTTAAAATAAATAAAATTTTAAAAGATAGGGGTGGATATTACTTAATGCTCAGAGGATCAGTCAATCAAGAGGACTTAATGATTATTAACATCTATGTACCTAGTGAGGGGCCATCTAAATACTTAAAACAGGGAGTCGGGTGTTAGCGCAGTGGGTTAAGCACAAGTGGTGCAAAGTGCAAGGACCAGCATGAAGATCCTGGTTTGAGCCCCCGGCTCCCCACCTGCAGGGGAGTCGCTTCACAGGCAGTGAAGCAGGTCTGCAGGTGTCTGTCTTTCTCTCCCCCTCTCTGTCTTTCCCTCCTCTCTCCATTTCTCTCTGTTCTATCCAACAACGATGACATCAACAACAATAATAATAACTGCAACAACAATGAAAAACAACAAGGGCAACAAAAGGGAAAAATAAATAAATAAAATCTAAAAAATAAATAAATAAATAAATACTTAAAACATCTACAGTAAGGAATAAACCTAACTAAAAGAACTATAGAAATATATCAACAGCAACACAGTAATAGTAGGAGACTTCAAAAACACTGCACTATCTCAACTACCAGATCATGTAGGAAGAAAAATAATACAGAAATGAAGGAATTAAATTAAGATATAGATAAACTAGAACTATTATACATTTTCAGGGTCATTTATCCCAAGAAACTGGAATATACATTCTATTCAAGTTCACATGGGACACTCTCAAGGATAGACCATATATTAGGCCACAAAGACAGTGTCAACAAATTTAAGAGCATTGATATCTTCCCAAGCATCTTCTCAGACCACAGTGGAATTAAATTAACAGTTAAGAATAAAGAAAAAATAGTAAAAGTCCCAAAATATGGAAACTCAGTGGTACACTACTTAATGACTACTGGGTCAAAGAGGAAATTAAGGGAGAAACTGAAATGTTTTGAGAACCCAGTGAAAATTAAGACACAAGCTATCAAAATATTTAGGGCCCAGCTAAGGCAGTACTGAGAGGGCAGTTCATAGCCACACAAGCACACATTAGGAAAGAATAAAAAGCTAAAGTAAACACCTTGACTGCACACCTTCAAGACTTATAAGTAGGGGAACAAAGGAACCCTGAATCAACGAGAACTACAGAGATAACCAAAAATAGGGAAGAAATAAGTAGCATTGAAAATAAAAGAACTATACAAAAGATCAATGAAGCTAAGTGTTGGTTCTTCAAAAGAGTAAACAAAACTGACAAATTCTTAACAAAGAGGAACTAGGACAAAGAAATTTAAATATTTATCAAAAACCTTCTCAACAAGACAAGTCCTGGACCAAAAGCTTTTATAAATGAATTCTACAAAATCATCAAGGAAGAGTTCATACATCTACTGTTAAAGCTTTTCCAAAAGATTAAAGATACAGGAATATTCCCTCCCACCTTCTATGAAGCCAGCATCACCTTAATACCAAAAGCAAACAGGGACACAACAAAAAGAAAGAAAAATACAAACCAATATCTCTCATCAGCATAGATGCTAAAATATTGAACAAAACTTTTTCCAACTGGATACGACAGTATATTTTTAAAAAGTTAATTATGAGCAACTGGGGTTTATCCCAGGGATGCAAAGTTGGTTTAGTATATGTAAATCAATCAACGTGATCCACCACATAAATAAAAGCAAGAATAAAAACCACATGATTATCTCAATAGATGCAGAGAAAGCCTTTGACAAAAATCCAACATCTGTTCATGATCAAAACACTACAAAAATGGGAATAGATTGAAAATTCCTCAAGATACTGGAGTTCATATACAGCAAACCTATAGCAAACATTGTACTCAGTGGTGAAAGCTTAGAAGCATTCCCCTTCAGATAGTACTAGACAGGCTGAGCACTGTCTCCACTGCTATTTCACATAGTGTTGGGAGTTCTTGTTATAGCAATCAGGCAGGGACAAGGAATTAAAGTGATACAGATTGGAAAAGAAGAAGTCAAACTCTCACTATTTGCAGATGATATAATAGCATATCTATAGAATCCAGCAGGAAGCTCTTGGAAATTATTAGGCAATATAGTAATGTGTCGGGCTACAAAATTAACATGCAAGAGTCAGTGGCATTCCTCTATACAAACGCTAAGTTATTAGAAGAAACCCAGAAATCAATTCATTTTACTATAGCAACAAAAACAATAAAATACCTGAGAATAAACCTAACAAAAGAAGTGAAAGACTTGTGTATTGAAAGTTGTGAGTCACTTTTCAAGTAAACCAAAAAAGACACAAAAAAGTAGAAATATATCCAATATTCATGGGTTTGAAGAATTAACATCATCAAAATGAATATACTACCCAAAGTCATATGCAAATTTAATGTAAGCCCATCAAGATCCCACCCAATTTTTCAGGAGTATAGAACAAAAGCAACAAATATTTATCTGGGACCAGAAAATACCTAGAACTCCCTAAACTATCTTGAGAAGAAAGAACAGAACTGGAGACATCATACTCCCAGATCTCAAACTGCATTATAGGGCCATTGTCATAAAAACTACTTGGTACTGGAATACAAAAGACACCCTGACAAGTGGAATAGAATTGAGAGTCCAAAATAAGCCCACCATACCTGTGGACATCTAATCTCTGACAAAGATGCCCAGACTATTCAATGGGGAAAGGAAAGTCTCTTCAACAAATGGTGTTGGAAAAATTGACTTGAAACATGCAGAAGAATGGAATTGAACAACTACATTTCACCAAACACAAAAGTAAATTCCAGATGGTTCGAGGATGTTAGATCAAAAACTATCAAATACTTAGAGGGAAATATTGGCAGAAATTTTTTCCTGTATAAATTTTATTTATTTATTTATTGTTGTAACTGATGTCATTGTTGTAAGTTAGGACAGAGAGAAATGGAGAGAGGAGGAGAAGACAGAGAAGGGGAGAGAAAGACAGACAGACACCTGCAGACCTGCTTCACCACCTGTGAAGCGACTCACCTGCAGGTGGGGAGCCAGGGGCTCCAACCGAGATCCTTATGCTGGTCCTTGCGCTTTGCGCCACATGCCCTTAAACTGCTATGCTACTGTCTGACTCCCTTCCGTATAAATTTTAAAGACATCTTCAATGAAATGAGTCCAATTAAAAAGACTAAATAAAAATAAGCCAATGGGACTATATCAAATTAAAAAGCTTCTGCACAGCAAAAGAAACCACCATCCAAACAATATCTCACTTATAGATAGATGTAGGTAGCATAATGGCTATACAAACAGATTTTAATGACTGAGGCTAGATAGTCCTAGGTTCAGTTCCACACACCACCATAAGCCAGAGCTTATCAGTGCTCTGGTTTAAAAAAAAGTTGAAAAATATGAACAGAAGAGAAAACTCAAAGCATAACTTGTACTGGAGTTGGAGTATTGTACCAAGTAAATGACTCTTGGGTGGGGGAGGGGAGGTTCAGATCCAGGAATATGATGGCAGAGGAGGACCTAGTGGGGGTTGAATGGAAATGTGGAAAACTGAGAAATGTTACTTATGTACAAACTATTGTATTTTACTGTTGACTGTAAACCATTAATCCCCCAATAAAGAAATTATAAAATAAGTTGTAATACCAACTCCTGTTGGTACAGATATGATAATATTGCAACTGATATGATGTAATACTGTTAATTGCTACATTCCTAAAACATTTAAAATTAATGTATATGCATAAGAGAAGGCTGAGAAAAATGTAGTAATAATTTTAATTAATAATATTTATACACAAATATAATGCTAATTGAATTATATTTCCTCACTTAAAATAGCAATGTATATTTAAAATACTTTTGCTTATAAGACTCCATATCTATGAACTGGCAATTAAAAATATTACCAATTCTGAGTGTATAATGTATTTCAGAAATCTTTGTTTGTTTGTTTTTAGAGAGTGAACGAAAGATCCCATAGCACCCAAAGCTTCCTTCAGTATCATGGAAGCCAGCCTTGAACCTGAGTCATAGACATGGCAAAGCAGCACAGTATCCAGTTGAGCTACTTCACTAGTCTTGCATTTCAGAAAGCTAAAGGACAATAGAATAGTGTAGACTAAGTACCACGTATCTAGGACCAGGAAGGGGAAAAAAGTAAGTTTCCAAATGGATGGGGCAGTTTAAATCAAATGATTCTGTCAATCATAGTGTATACTGAATTATGTCAATGAGTCCAGAAGTGGTGTGAATGTCTTAGCTAGTGTTTAAATGAAAATGACTGTATAGGTCCAGTGTAGAGAAAATAATTCATGGTCTAGCCTTTGTGAATTAAGTTTTATATTAGGTGCACATCCTCCCAAAAAATGTATTTTCTTGTAGCTGAAGAAGTAGTTCAATATCTTTATACTGAACTATATGCTTCGCATGCCTGAGGCCTTGTTCTATCCCCGGCACTGCAAGAGATAGAGCAGTGTTCTGATCACACTCTATCAGTCTCCTCAAATGAGTGATTTTAAGAGGGTAGTTTCTGTATGTGAAGATCACAACAGAAATTACCTTCACTATAGTCATGTATCATCCAAGGTTGACTTTTCTGTCCTCCTGTTGGACAAATCCCCTTAGAACAACTTCTCACGTAAGAAAAGTAAGAATATGTGAATCATTCTGCTTTGTGCCCTTTGTCCATATTTCAGTCACAACATTTAATGCATCCTTCTGAGATCCTTCCCTAGTGAGTAGAATTCCTGAGAATGGAACCCACTACTTTGATCATGACCAACCACTTCTTAGCACAGTGTGTGACTCTTAGAAGGCAGAGGATACATATTTATTGAGTGAATAAGTGCACCACCAATCCATCAACCTAGTCCACTACATTCATTTTACCTGTATAACCTTAACCTATGTACCAGGTAATGACAGAGTCAGGACTATACCTGATGTTTCTTATCTCTTAGATTTCCCAACCCCTAATTGGTAGCAATTGCTATAGCTACTTCCAGTCATGTAGGTATAACACAAAATTAAGTTAAAATTGAAAACATCCCCTTGAAGTCATCAGGGTGAATGTTGACCTGCATCAGAAAATAGCAGTTGCAATGTATATAATCACAGTTTTGTTTCTTAGTGAACAGGGGACTGTGCTTGGTGGTAATGGCTTCAATTTCTGCCTCATGTTATAGTTCGTAGAAACGACTGGAAAGAGGAGCTTCATGGGGACACAGGAGGAGGAAGAGGAGGCGAGAGAGGAAGGAGAAGAGCCTATTGAAACATGAGCCAGGGAGAGGAGGATTTCTCCAAGTAAATTAAAAAATACAGCACGTTGGGCAAGTAATAATATTTCCACAAAATTGATAGTGAAATGAAATGTGCCTGGTGCCACATAATAAATGTGTCCCCAACCTGCTGCATAAAAATCTGTGGGCAAGTTATTAACAAGCAGATGGTTCACTCTAACACCTGTCTGTACCACAACCTTTTTACTTACTTCTATTTTTTTTTTCTTTTTTGCTGAGTTGCTGTTTTCCATTAATGAAAACTCCCAAGTTTCTGAATCCCATTTCAGCTCCAGGAGCTGCCTACAAACTAAAAAGCCACAGTGTTGAAAAAGTAAAGGTATTTGGGGAAAATGGGGCACAAGCTGATTGTACAGGCTCCCTACAACTCTCCAACTGCACAGAATTAGAAGGTGTGCATGCAGAATAAAACTGCAATTTCTTTCCATGATATTTAAAGGCTTATGAGGAAATAAACAGTAGCACTTGAGCTGTTAAGACTTCAAGCGTTCAAAAAAGAGGACAAATAATGAATGATTTCACTTATAGGCATGACTTCCTAAATATGGAGGGAGAATGCAAAGTGAAGTGTGACCTGGGCATAGACTCTGGGGTGGGGGGTACTGAAAAGAAAAAAAAAGTCTCCCTGTGCATGATGATGTAAGGGGATCTAGGTTGTGGCTGAGAGTATTGTGCAGAGAAGTTAGGGAAGTGAGAAATTGTACCTTTGTGTCAATCATTGCACTATAAACAATTAACCCCTCCTATCAAAATGATTTTAAAAGATTGTGAACACCAACAGTTCCTGATAACTAAACAATTTGTTCTGCTTTATATCTTAATGCTTTTCACATGCCAAGTTGCAGATGCTACTATGACGCCAAGCTGACTTCCATGGACAGACTACTTCACCATTGTGCCCTGGGATCCCACCTCACCAAAGCCCTGCCCCACTAGTTAAAGACAGAAACAGGCTGGGAGTATGGATTGACCAGCCCTAATGCCCATGTACAGCAGAGAAACAATTACAAAAGCCAGACCTTCCACCTTCTGCATCCCATAGAGATCTTTGGTCCATACTCCCAGAGGGACAAAGAATAGGAAGGGAAGCCTTCAATGTAGGGGATGGGATATGGAACTTTGGTAGTAGGAACTGTATGGAATTGTACTTCTCTTATCCCACAATCTTGTCAATTGTTATGAAAACACTAGTAAAAATTAATTAATTAGTTAATTTACAATGTAGAGAAACCAGCCAAAGCACCATAGTGTATTGTAACTGGCTTGCTTTCCTGAGCTCCATCTAAGTCTGCACTTACAATGTGTCTTTCAGGTAACTGCAAGTGTTGATGTAATAAGAGTCAGGGATAGTGTATCTGTCAATTTGATTTGGCCTCAGATACATTTTTTCCTAAGAGATGCTTACCCTCTATTGTCTTGGAGGTACTTTTTCAATGAGTAGGAGGCACATTTTTATGGCTCAGCGAATGGCTTTGAGAGTGGTTACAGGTAGATGTGGTATTTACTCCACCACTCATCTCCATAACATAAGTATAATGCTTTCTGAGGTTTCGTGCAGATAAAACGAGAATATGAGTGCAAAGTGATGATAACATTACCTAACATACTGTTAAATCATTAATAAAATTTGGCTATTTTGATGATGATGATGGCAACAAAGATGATGTTTGGACAAAGTAATCAATTGCAAAAATTGTCTGGAAGACCAGATACTTTTGAAAAGATATATGCCATGCCGGTTTATCCCCGCCCCCCATATATATATTTTCCTTTCTTTCCTTCCCTCTCTTTCTTCCATCTTCCTCCCACACTTTCATCTTCCTTCCTCCCTCCTTCCCTTCCCTTTCCTTTTCCTTCCTTCCTTCCTTCCTTCCTTCCTTCCTTCCTTCCTTCCTTCCTTCCTTCCTTCCTTCTTTTATCCTCCTTTGTTTCTGTCAATAAATACACAGTTTGAGCTTGACATTATAGGTTTGAACAGTATTCTTTCTGAGGGAGGCTGACTGGGAGCATGGACCGACCAGTCAACGCCCATGTTCAGTGGTGAAGCAATTACAGAAGACAGACCTTCCACCTTCTGCAACCCACAAAGACCCTGGGTCCATACTCCCAGAAGGATAGAGAATGGGAAAGCTATCAGGGGAGGGGATGGGATATGGATACCGGGTGGTGGGAATTGTGTGGAGTTGTACCCCTCCTATCCTATGGTTTTGTTAATGTCTCCTCTCTTAAATAAATAAATAAATAAAAATAAAAAATAAATAAAATAAAAAGTATCCCTAAAAAAATACTCTTTCTATCAATTCAATGCATACTTTGTTTGGAGGCCAATTACAAAGAAACATATTAAGGGAGGAAATGACAAGGAAGAATAGTTCATTTTAACCCTTATCCCTACTTGTGGCACTGTCTGGGCAAACTAACTCTTCCTCCTTGTCTTTGCCATTGCCCTCCTCCTCCCCTCCCCCACCCCCTCCTCCCCCTCCATTTCCCTAAATTGCTTTATTGGGGACATTAATAGTATATAATGCAGCAGTGGACACATGAGTACAATTTCTCATCTCCCTTTGACATGTGTCTGCAAAGCACTATCATGCCCAATGGAGGTCCTTTCTCATTATCATTCACTAGGACTCCAAGGTCCTTTCCACACTCTCCCTTCCCCATCTTTCTCAGAGCCCTTTTCATTGGTGTAATACACTACACCCAGTCCAAATCTTATATGTTGTCTTCCCTTTCTGTCCTTGTTTCTGAAGTTCTTCCTACGAGTGAGATCATTCAGTATTCAACCTCTTTTTTTTCTTTTTTGTGGCTTATTCCATTTAACATGGTTCCCTCAAGTTCCTCCCAATATAAAGTGAAGGAAATGATTTTATTGTTTTTTTTTTTAAATTTTTATTTAAGAAAGGATTAATGAACAAAAACATAAAGTAGGAGGGGTAAAACTCCACACAATTCCCACCACCCAATCTCCATAACCCACCCCCTCCCATGATAGCTTTCCCATTCTCCAGCCCTCTGGGAGCATGGACCCAGGGTCGTTGAGGGTTGCAGAAGGTAGAAGGTCTGGCTTCTATAATTGCTTCCCCGCTGAACATGGGCGTTGTCTGGTCGGTCCATACTCCCAGTCTGCCTCTCTCTTTCCCTAGTAAGGTGTGTCTCTGGGGAAGCTGAGCTCCAGGACACATTGGTGGGGTGATTTTATTGTTTTTTAACAGTGGAATAGTATTCCATTGTATAAATACACCACAATTTTCTTAGTTGCTCACCCATCATTGGGCATCTGGGTTGTTTTCAGGTTTGGGCTATTACAAACTATGTTGCTATGAACATAGGTGTACAATTGTCTAAGGGGTAAGTGTTGCATTTTCCCTTTGAAGAGAAGTGTGGTCCAGGTGGTAGATCATTCTGTCTGGGAGATGGGAGAGACATTTTATTTTTAAAAATTTTATTTATTAGATAGAGACAGAGATAAATCAAGAGGGAAGGGTGGGATAGGGAGACAGACACTTGCAGACCTGCTTCACCATTCCTGAAGCTTTCCCCTTGTAGATGGGGACCAGAGGCTTGAACCTGGGCCCTTGCAGACTATAACCTGTGCCACCAGGTGCACCACCACCCGGTCCTGGGAAGTTTTCTAGTTGATATGATTTGTAAACATTTCATCCACACCTAACAGGGCTCACAAGGGGTAGGGATGGGGACTATCTAAGTCTTAAATGCCATTCAATGTAAGAAACTTAATAGAGAAGATCCATGGGAACTGGGTTCTTGTTGAAATATCAGGCTGTCAGAAAAGTCTTGATGTATTATTCTATACTTTTCTATGCAAAAAAAAATGTGTCATGACTTTTCGGACAACCCAAAAGCTGAATTGTAAATGCTTAAGAGAAATCCAGCATCATAGTTCTTCCTGCCAGGTAGCAAAGCTGCAGCTGGTATTTTTACTCATACAGAGGTCCACAGCATGCCTCCATGGGTTGTTTGAACTTCCAAGAGTTTTATTACAATCCTTTCCTTATCTCCGATTCCCTTTTCTCTGCAGACTCGATGCAGGCAGTGTTTAGTATTTATCAAGGCATCCTTTTGGCTAAATATAGAACACAAGGAATGTTGGCTCCAAGTGTTTGATAATATATAAAATGAAAGAAAGAGCAAGAACCAATATGCCACTTAGCCTATAAAGTCAAAACTGCTATTCTTTCTATTTTCACAAATTTACCCAGCTACCCTTGCTTTAAAACAGCTTGATTTGGACTTATTATTACTGTTTCTTTTCATAACATGCCATATGCAAAGATATTTAATAACAGAGGCACATTTTTTTCTCATTGTTGGAGATGAATAACACTGAAATAAAAGAGGCTAACATCAAGGCATTTAGAATAGACTATATTTAACCTATTTCTAAGAGCATTTAACATATGGCTCATACACATCTGTTGCCCATTGATGATCAGAACTCCTACTGGCCTCTTATTCTCATGTCCTTCTGCTAACAAGCTTCAGAATAGCCCCAAACCCTATCAGAACCAAGACAAAGCAAAGGATAGACCACATTCCAATCAGGGCTTTGAGCTATTATAGGTTTTGTGGTGAGTATTGACAGTGACTTATTAATATAAATGATTAGCAGAGAGGCCTGAGCATGAGGTTTACACAGAACGTGAGGCTATAGAAAGTAAGCTGTTAGAGTATGTGAAGCAGGGCCTGACAAGGTCAATCAGAATGGATGAGGGGGCCTAAAGGTGGGACATTCGGCAGAAAGAATATGTATTCATGCATTAGGACCCAGGTTCAATCCCCCCAGTCCCCACCTGCAGAAGGCAAGCTTCAGAAGCAGTGAAGTAATAAATACTACAGGTATCTCTTTCTCAATTTTTCTCTGTTTCTGTCAAAAAAATTAAAATAAATAAATAAACAAAGCATGTTGACTTAAGTATGGCATGCTTTACATCAGTGCACATGGGTGGATTCCAGCTGGTTAAACATGTGTATTTTGAAGTTTTGTTTTCTTTTATTCCATGCATTAGGTGTTATTTATTTAAAAATAAATTCGGTTCTCTGCCTGGGCTACCTCTTATTCTTATACCACTCCACTTACTTTTCTTTTACTTCCTTTATTAAATTCTTGAAAAATTGTTTTACTTTGTTGACAAAGACAGAGAGAAACTGAGAAGGGAAAAGAGAGACACCTATAGCACTTCTTTATCACTTTATTTATGAAGCTTCCTTCATGCAGGTGGGGACTGAGGGCTTGAACCTAGATCCTTGCAAACTACTATGTAAGTGCTCGACTAAGTTAGCCACCATCTGCCCCACCCCACCCCCTGCTTCTTTTGCTTTCAGGACTAAGCTTACTAAACATATCTTCCAGGAAGCTTTCTATAGCAGATCTTACTTCACTCATGATCTTCTCTATCCTCTCAGGAAATAATTGTCAAAAATACACCAAGAATTGGGCACTGTGCTAACAGTTTGGAAATACAGAAGCAAAAACAATACCAGCCTAGTTTCTCCCACAGGGAATGTGCACTGCGGCTCACCTTTCCTTTCTATATCATTGCACGGCAAATTCTTACCTGTCACTTTTTATTATGTTTTTCGGTGGGAGTGTTTCTCCTACCTACTAGACGGTTTCTTGATGTTGGGAACAGTTTAGAAATATAGTAATGTGATAGTGCACTGCTTTGCCTGGCCCACACCACACTGAAGAAAGCTTTGGTGCTGTGTTCCCTCAACCCTTTTCCTGCTCTTCAAACCCCCCCCCCCCGCCTCTGTCTTTGTTTTCTCTATAAAAATAAAACAAAATGGGGGCCTGGGTAGTAGTGCAGCGGGTTAAGCAAACAGGGTGCAAAGCGCAAGGACCGGTGTAAAGGTCCTGGTTTAAGTCCCTAGGTCCCCACCTGCAGAGGAGTCACTTCACAAGAGGTGAAGCAGGTCTGCAGGTGTCTGTCTTTCTCTCCTCCTCTCTGTCTTCCCCACCTCTCTCCATTTCTCTCTGCCCTATTCAATAACAGCAACAACAACAACAGCTATAACAATAACAATAACAACTATAAAAAAGGCAAGGAGGGCAACAAAATGTTAAAAATAGCCTCCAGGAGCAGTGGATTCATAGGGCTGGCACTGTGCCCCAGTGATAACCCTGGAGGCAAATAAATAAATAAATTAATTAATTAATTAAATTTAATGTACTACTGAATTCCAGTCTTTACTTTCTTTCTGAAATACATGAGGTTATCAATACATTTGTAGACATAGAAGAAAGCAAACAAACAAACAAAATCTCAGGACATGAGAGGTATGTAGTAGCTCAATATTTCGATTATGAAATAATTTCCCAGCACACCACTTCCATGAACATGAAATTGAATATGCAGCTAATAGTCACCACAAAAACAAGTATCAACACATTTTATTTAAGAAAAAAAAAGTCCCTCTCATTTTAGCTCTAAGCAGTGCTTAAAAAATTTCAACACATTGTAATATTAATCAAGAGTAAGTTGGTACATAATGTTTGGCATGCCAAAAAATACATTTGCACTATAATTTGCTTTTTAGAGAGGCCGCGGAGAGAAGTGCAATGAGAATGGTCTACCTCTGAATTTAATACAAATAAGTCCCTGATTGATTAGTCTACTTAAATTGAAATTTGAGTCACTTAATATTCATTCTGGCATAGTTTGGTCAATATTTGTGTTCATTTTCTAGTTTATGTTTCTTTTTTATACTAAAGCCAACCTTTTAAGAGATTTTCTTTTGTATAATTTGGCTTGTATGCATGAGATTGTTCTCTCCCTTTTAACTCAGAGCCAAGTCTGAGAGAAGCAGCAGCTATTAGATCTGTGGCTAGTTTTATTATTTTTAAGTTAATTTATGATGATGATGAGATAGAGATGATGGATGGATGGATGGATGAATGTATAGATAGATGACAGAGAGAGAGAGAGAGAGAGAGAGAGAGATGATCAGAGAGGAAGAAAAAGAGCAGAATAGCTCTAGCAGACAATGGTACCAGGAATTGAACCTGTGACCTCTGCGGCCTCAGGCATGCATATTGGTGCTCTAAAGGTGTGAGATTATCTCTGAGCCCACTAGGTCACCAGTATTACTTCTAGTAACTAGATTAGAGTCAAACACAAACAACAACTTGCTGACCCAGAAATAAAACCCAAAGTGATGAGCTCATATCTCACTTTCCCAAAATTGGCTTTGGTGAGTCACATTTACTCCATTAGCAAAATATCCACCTGAAATAAACCACTGGGTGTCTAAACTTCCAAGTGTGTAAAAGGAGTCTGTGACCTTGACCTACATACTTTTTATATAAGTGGGATCACACTATGGGTATTGTCCTTAACTTATTTGAGAAAAAATCAACACCATCACTGTTTCTTCTCAGATAACATATTCAGCTGCTTTATACATTTTATCTGCTGCATAATATTCACAGTAATACTGAGCCAGGATAGTTAGCATTCTCTTCTAGGTGAACAGTTAGGTTATTCTCAGAAACATTAACAGATGATCTTAACCAAAATGAATACATATTTTTACCCCTCCTTCAAAGGAGCTTTCCAAAATACGGAATATAGTCAAATTACTCTACTAGCAAATGTAAATAAAATACTTCCTCCAGCAAATGCAAAATCATTAAAAGAATGTATATAGGTTCTAGAGCAAATTAACTCAGTATTGGGATCTCTCCATGAACTGCTCTTCCTTACATGTACCTTCAGTAGTCTTGGAAGCACTTTGTCCCAATTCTGTGCTCCTCAGAAAACCTGCAGATAAAGGCATATGACTGATTGTCCAGAAGAGGAAAGAAGACATGTTTGCAATGTGTGTGGTTTATAAGCCGGAAGAAGCTTCCCTGGGCAGACAACCTCACCAATGTGTCCCGGACCTCACTTTTCCACTAGGGAAAGATGGAAATAGACTGGGGGGTATGGATCAAACTGCCAATGCCCATATCCAACAGAAAAGCAATGATAGAAGCCAGCTCTTCTACCTTCTGCAGCCCCGCAAAATTTTGGTCCATACTCTTAGTGGGGGAGAAATGATAGGGGGAAGATGACCACAGGACTCTGAATTTCAACTGCGTCAGGAGCCTGAGAGAGAAGAGGTGAAAAGGAGGGATACTTGGATGTAGTAATTGGTGTACGTGTGACTTAAAAAGGAAGAGCTGATGGGACCATAGGGAAACAAAAAGGTAAATATATCCAAATATAGACAGACAGTTGTAGAAATAATAGTTAACCCATATCTACAACCTTGGAAGAACTGCTCTAACTTCCAATGGAGATGAATGGGGATACAGAACTCTGGTAGTGGTAATGGTGTGGAGTTGTATACCTGTTACGTTGTAATTTTGTAAATCAATATTCAATCACTAACATAAATAAATAAATACATAAACCAGAAGATGCTGTCAATGGCAGCAACAGGCTACTCAGGACATCATTTGCACTGATAAACAGATGAGTAAGGACTGCAAGCCAATGAAAGCCTTTCTCATCTCCATTGTGGGGCTTCCTGTCTTATTAGCCCAGATGATGAGTGGCTGTAGCTTATTTGTTATGAGATGAACTGAACTGAAAGAAGTTTGTTTGCTTTTTTTAAAAATTACAACCAATTTGTCTTCCACATTCTGCTTTCCCCATATGTCTCTTAAGGTTTCTATACCTAACAGGTATAGAAAAATATCTGTTGACTCAAAGAGTTAAATTAAATACACATTTTCCCCATCAGGGCTCACAACATAACTCACTTGGATAGTGAGCTTTGGCATGGGCACAACCCAGGTTGGAACCTGGCATCCACCACCCCTGAAGGGAGATTTGGTGCTGTGGTATCTTCCTCTCTATTTCTCTCTCTCTCTTTCAGTTTCAGAAAGAAAATGAGATAGGAGGAGAAGATAGAAAAAGAGAGAGAAAGATAGACACCTGAAGACTTGCTTCACCATTTGTGAAGCATTCCTCCTGCAGGTGGGAAGTCGGGGCTTGAACATGGATCCTTGTGCTTCATACTATGTGTGCTTCATCAGGTGTGCCAGCCCCTTCTATTTCTGTATCTCAATCTGAAGAAAATCAGCCTGGAATAGTGAAGATAGCCCCAGTGACGACTACCAAAAATGAATAAATCAAATTTAAAAATCCAGTGTTATTATGCCACCGTAAAAGACACAGACATGTTAAGAGAACAGGAGAAAGTATAAGTAAGATCCAAATTGCTGATCAAACTTGCTGCTTGTGAAATCATCTTTGAGAGTTAAAAGTTAGAGGGTCAGCCAGTGACACACAGGGTTAAGTGTACATAGTACAAAGCTCAAGGACTGGCCCAAGGATCTGGGTTCGAGCCCCCGGATCTCCACCTGCAGGGGTGAGGGGGTGCTTCACAAGTGGTGAAGCAGGTGTGCAGATGTCTAACTTTCCCTCTCCCAGTTTCTCTCCCCTCCCCTCTCAATTCTGCTCTTGTCCTATCAATATATATAAACAGCTGCCAGGAGCAGTGGATTTGTGTGCAGATGCCGACCCCCAGCAATAGTGGAGGTAATATAAAATAGACTTAAAACTTAAAGCAAGGAATCCTGTAGCACCAGGAAAAATGTCTGCAAGCTTCACCCATATGGACACAACTGTGAAATAATTCCTTCTGTTGGAACCTTTCTCTGCATCACTGATTCCTCTCGGACCCTCTCCCTACAGCTCTCTGTAATGCTTGCATCCACACCCTCACATACAGAGCTCCCCATTTAGAATCTCTGCCTAACAAGGCAATCCATACGCCTCGTGTGTTCAAGAATAGTCCAATTTGAAAGTAATCAATCTTACTTTTCCTAAGAACACGCTCATTTGTCAAAGCACAATTTGGTTAGGAAATCTGAGCAATACATCCATGCCACAGAGTTCTCTATCCACCATTTAAAAAAGATAATTAAAGAATAGCTGATGAAATTAAACTTTACATGATGGGAATAAACTGACAGGTAATGATAGCAGGACTTTCAGGAAGAGGCTTATGATTTACTTATTTATTTTTTCAAATCCATAAGTATTTCATTCCAGAAGATATTTACTGGCCCATGAATATTTTTCTAATGTCCATCTAACTGCACCTGAATTAATCATACAGGCATACAACTCATTACTGGTCTGCTTTATGATTTCCCTTATACTCTTTCTTCTGCAAATGAAATGGTGTGTGTGTGTATGTGTGTGTGTGTGTGCCTGTGTGTACACATGCATGCATGTATTTGTGCATTCTTTAAAAGTACATACAAAAACTCTATAAAGTCATAGCCTTTTGGCTGCAAACAATAGTTACATGGTGGGGAGATACTGTATCAATATTTCTTCTGTCTTCATTAATGTGCTTCATCATAAATATTCCATGTATTCTCTATTCCCTCCAGGCACTGTGAGTCATGTCTGCTGAGAAAGACACTGTTCTCATAGGCTGCCACTCACAGCCATTGTGAGAGACAGACACTTCTGCATTCACCATGCAAGTGTTTACTGAATTCACAAACAGAAGACAGCTTCACAGAAACACACATCTCAGCAGAGCCTTCTGCACAGATGTCAGATTTCCGTAGAAACCTCCCGGAGGCACACAGATCCCACAATGGACTATTTTTAGTCTTGATAATTAATATTGGGGAAGAAGGGGAGGAGAATAAAAATGTAGCTCCAGCAAAAAACCAATTATCATCTATACCATATATTCTCACCTATGAGATGTGTTCTTTTTAAAAGAAATAAAAAGAGAAGCCTCCCTCAAGCTTGTAGACTTCCCGACTGCACTTTCTGTTGCACACAGAGTAGATGTTTAAGGCTTTCTTGTGGAGTTTATAGAAATGGCTTGGTTTCATGAGCTCATATATGCAGCAAATGCTACACCAGTCTGGATTTCACTACTACTATTACTACTACTGGTACTATTATTACTAAAATATTTGGGAGAGGTGATAGGATAAAGATAAGAAGAGTCTGCACACTAGATCCATCAGCACCCAGAGAGAGAGAGAGAGAAAGCAAAGGAGAGGGACATATATGGAGGTAGCGATGATGTTATGAGTGGCTTAGACAGGAAGAGAGGATTGAATCAGAAGAAGAAGGGGCAACTATGTATAAATATGAACAGATAGTAGTAGAGAAGATGGTTGGCCCATGTCTACAACTTGAGGGGAACTGTGGTGGATTGTAGTGGGGAGAGTAAAGATTCAGAACTCTGGTGATGGGAATGGTGTGGATTCAAACTACCATCGACATTCTGTAATATAAAAATATAAAAAATAAAAATAATCAATAAAAATGTTTGTCTCTGAGTCCTAAAAAGCAACAATTTGTTTCCATCATATACATAGGAACACTGGGGATCAGGAGCATCAGTGATGCCATCCTTCCTCTTCACAGGAGTCCCAGTGTATCATTTCTTTTAATAGATAGAAATGAGACATTCACCTGCGTTGCTTCCAGGTTTTGGCTATTACAAATTGTGCTGCCAAGAACATATGTGTACACAGATCTTTTTGGATGGATGTGTTGGGTTCCTTAGGTGTCCCAACAACCCAGGTGTCTAACAACAGATGAGTGGCTGAGCAAGTTGTGGTATATATACACAATGGAATACTACTCAGCTGTAAAAAATGGTGACTTCACCGTTTTCAGCCGATCTTGGATGGACCTTGAAAAAATCATGTTGAGTGAAATAGGTCAGAAACAGAAGGATGAATATGGGATGATCTCACTCTCAAGCCGAAGTTGAAAAACAAGATTAGAAAAGAAAACACAAGTCGAACCTGAAATGGAATTGGAGTATTACACCAAAGTAAAAGACTCTGGGGTAGGTGGGTGGGTGGGGAGAATACAGGTCCATGAAAGATGATGAATGACATAGTGGGGGTTGTATTGTTAAATGGGAATCTGGGGAATGTTATGCATGTACAAACTATTGTATTTACTGTTGAATGTAAAACATTAATTCCCCAATAAAGAAATAAATTATTAAAAAAAAAAAAAAAAGAAATGAGACATTCATGTTAGAGGCTGGGGAGGGGGTGGGTCAGATGACCCCTCTGGTATGTAAAGCACCAAAGACAGAACCAGAATCCTTGGGGCATTCAAATTATACACTTTGCTAGTTAAACTGTTGGGTTATCAGAAAAGTTATGATGCTAAGCCCTCCTGTGGGCCTCTCCAGGGACCTTATACTTACTACAGAACAATAATGGCAGGGACTGCCCCACTCTCTGAAGGGAGGCTGGGTCAGCCTACTCTGCCACTCAAGGAAGACTGGTTCTGAAATGAGTGCAGCCTAAGATGTTACCAGCTGTGGCTATGGAATGCAAGCTCAGACTGACAAAGACTAAGAGGTTACACAGGTTCTTGTGCTCAATATGTGGGCCCTAGGTCAGATCAATGAGGTAAACAGTTAGTGGTATTTATATATTTTCCTCATGTTTGGGAGCTACTCCCTGTCCTAATCCAGCTTTCTCGTTTTATTCTCAACTCTGACACCATCTTCCAGATAATATTTTTAGTTCACCTGCATGTTAGTTATCAGGCTCAGGCATAAATTACTAAAGTCAGGGGCCCCTCGGAACATACCTAAAATAGACGTTAGTTTCTTCCCACCTGAAGACTACTTTCATCTGCTCTATTCCTACTTTCATCTGCTCTATTCCTACTTTCATCTGCTCTATTCCTACTTTCATCTGCTCTATTCCTACTTTCATCTGCTCTATTCCTGTCTTTGGGTTCCTATTTATTAAACAATCTTTTTTCATGATTTATATAACCAAGATTCAGACATTACTATGATGCCATCCTGACTTCCATGGGCAGACGACCTGACCAATGTGTCCCCAAGTTTCATTTCTTCAGAGCCCTAACCTGATAGAGAAAGACAAAAACCAGCCTAGGGGTATGGATCAACCAGCCAACACCTGTGTTGAGAGCAATTACAGAAGTCAGAACTCCTACCTTCAGCACCCCACAAGGAACTTTGGTCCATATTTCTAAAGTGATAAAAAAAAATAGGAAAATGTCCAATAAAGGGGAAGGGACATGGGACTCTGCTGGTGCAAACAGTGTGAAATTGTACCCCTGTTATCTTACAATATTGTTAATCATTATTAAAACACTATTAAAATAATTGTAAAAAGACACGGTGCATCACTGCATAGAAAAACCTAGAAAGAGAAAAAGGGGGAAAAACAGAGAAAGATACATTATGACTTTTCTAACAACCCTGTATTTCCCTGAATACTCAATGTGTCATTTTTTAAAGATGTAGCCCAGTTCTTTACAACTCCATTGAAATTGTCCCTGTCTGTGAAGATTTGTATTATATTTAATGTGGGTTCATCCAGATTGATTAAGTACAGACAGTTCATAAACTAGGTCTAGTACATGATGAAATACAGAACAATTGCAGTGTTGCTCAAAGTCCATAAATACCATAACAAAGGCAGTGAGGATCCCATCATGCCCACACTCATGCCCACCTTGCCTCAGTGCTCCCAGTTCAGTGGTAGAAGGACCGAGTTGCTGACCTTTTTTGCTCTATTTGGGGTCGTAGCCTCTCCTCTTTGGAAGTCTGTTCTTTCCAAATTTCTATTCACACAATGGTGAATAGAAAAAAATTTTTGAAGATGCTCTCATGTGTGAAGCTATTATCTATTTTATTTATTTAATAATAATACACCAGGTAACCCAATCACAAACTACATCTAAGGTTTAGCAACTATCTCTTTTTATTTATTTATGTATTTATTCCCTTTTGTTGCCCTTGTTATTTTATTGTTGTAATTATTACTGATGTCATTGTCATTGGACAGGTCAGAAAGAAATGGAGAGAGGAGGGGAAGACAGAGGGGGAAAGAAAGATAGACACCTGCAGACCTGCTTCATCACTTGTGAAGTGATTCCCTTGCAGGTGGGGAGCCAGGGACTTGAATTAGGATCCTTATGCTTGTCCTTGTGCTTTGTGCCACGTGCACTTAACCCACTGCCCTACCGCCCGATTCCCCATGACTGTCTCTTAATTCTTGAATATCAGTTTCACATCCTTCCTTTATAGAGTTCAACACCTGTGATTCTACTAGAATCCAAACTCCATTGGGCAGAAACTTTCTCTTGTTTGCTATTGTGCAACCATTTCCTGGAGTACTGACTGCTTGGTGCTCTGTTTTTGTTAGAATATTCATTTGAGCGGCCAGAAGAAAGCCCCTGCAGCACTAGGGAATACCACAGTATTGGGATGTCTCCAGTACTGTAGTGTCTCACCCTCTGTGTCACTTTTTGACTCTATCTGAAATAAAAAGAATGAAAAAGTTGGCCATTTGGTGGCTAAATCACATGTGTGGGACCTCCAGAGCCAAAGAGAAATGGGCACTATTCCTTTGAAAGAAAGTTCCACAATATGTAGATGAGTAAGATAGAGGCTCAACTCCATATAAGTGTGTTAGTCACATGTCCCATCTTCAGTGGTTAAAGAAAATGGGCAAGTTGAGAAGTTTTGTCTTGATAAGCAAATTATTCCCTTGCTTCTTAGATTCGGTTTTTTAAAGAAATTGCGAGGGAATTAGTGCTATTGATTTGAGCTTTCCTCTCATTCTTCCTTTTACCTCTTAGTTCAGTCTTAACTATAACAGACCTTTGAACTCCTCCCCAAGACTTAGTATGGGCTCCTCTGTTCTTTTACTCACTTCATCTGGGTCACTTCCTTCACCTCACAGCTGCAATTATCACTCCCTTATGGAAGAGTCTCAAGTCACCAATTACTTCACAAACTGAAATTTAGGCCAATTTTCTAACTGGAAACTAGGCAGCTCTTCTGAATGTTCTGCTGTCAATCCAAACAAGACATTACAACAAGATTTATTCTTCCCCCCCTCAAAACCAGCCTGCCTTGTGACTTTCCTGTTTTATTTGACAACACCAACACTCTAAATCACTCAGCCCTGAAAATAAAGAATCAACTTTTTCATCTTCTTCTATGCCTCCCACATGTAATTGGCAACAACAGCCTTTTTAATTAATATGGATGTGGGAAAATTAACGAAGTTTTCAGATATGACAAGTAGCTTGATTTAATTGATGTGGCGGCTATATTAAAGCAGTGATGAAATGTAAGACCAAAAAAAAAATGCTAACACAGAGCCACTTTGGGCTGTGGAGCCTTAAATTCAACCAAAGAAACAGGAAATCCATTTGGTGCAGGGTGTGGTATGGTGACATCTGCTCATAGAGAGAGAAGGAACTGTTACACCTGTGACAATAGTCTTATAAATCACCATTTCCCCAGTAAAGTGATTTAACTAAAGAAATAAAAAAACAGGGGGTTTGGGCGGTAGTGCAGCGGGTTAAGCACCCATGGCGCAAAGCATAAGGACCAGCATAAGGATCCCGGTTCGAGCCCCTGGCTCCTCACCTGCAGGGGGGTTGCTTCACAGGTGGTGAAGCAGGTCTGTAGGTGTCTATCTTTCTCTCCCCTCTCTCTGTCTTCCCCTCCTCTCTCTATTTCTCTCTGTCCTATCTAACAACAACGACATTAATAATAATAATAATAGCCACAAAAATATAAAACAACAAGGGCAACAAAAGGGAAAAAAGTAGCCTCTAGGAGCAGTGGATTCATGGTGCAGGCACCGAGTACCAGCAATAACCATGGTGGCAAAAAAAAAAAAGAAAGAAATATAAAAAGAAAGGAAGGAAGGGAGGAAGGAAGAAAGAAAGAAAGAGAAAGAAAGAAAGAAAGAAAGAAAGAGAAAGAAAGAAAGAAAGAAAGAAAGAAAGAAAGAAAGGAAGAAATGATACTTTAAAACTGGTGAGTGTCCTATTACAAGGAGTGGGTTTTGAGGGCCAGCAAGATAACTCATCTGGTTAGTGTCTTGCATTGTTATGCACATGATCTGGACATAGCCCCAGCCCTCACTGCATTAGACAAAGCTTTGGTGCTTTAGAATCTCCTCACCCCGCCCTTTTGTCATATGCACACATATTTGGTTTATTTTAATGACAGAGATACAGAAAGAAATATACACACAGAGACTGGGAAAGGGAAAGAGAGAGGGAGGAAAGGAGGGAGGGAGGGAGAGAGAGAAGAGAGAGATACTAGAACAAAGCTCAGTTCTGAATTACGGTGGTGCTTGGGATTAAACCTGGGACTTTGGAACCTCTGACAATAAAAATAAAGTCTTGTTTGTATAACTATATGGTATCAACCCCGTTCCCTTAAGAGGTCCCTGGTACCACTAATACCCAGAGCTAAACAGTGCTTTTTTAGTTTTTCTTTTTCCTTCCTTCCTTCCTTCCTTCCTTCCTTCCTTCCTTCCTTCCTTCCTTCCTTCCTTCCCTCCCTCCCTCCTTTCTCTCTCTCTCTCTCTCTCTCTCCCCTTCTCTTTCTTTCTTTGATATAGAGAGAAATGGAGAAAGGAGGAAATGAAGAGAGAGAAAGTGAGACACCTGCAGCAATGCTTCGTCACTGTGAAGCTTCCCCTCTGCAGGTGAAGACCAGGGGCTTGAACCCCAGTCCTTGGATATGGTAATATGTACGCTTTATGAAAGTGCACCACCACCTGGCTTCCTTAGTCTTTCTATCTGGGATTTTTTAAAAAGTCAGCTTTCATTGGTGAAATCTTGGCAATGACCAAAAAGAGTAAGAAAAAAAGAAAAGAAAATGAGATTTTGTAAAATATAATCTACTCCTGGTATAAAGAACAGTAAGAATGGTGATGGTGCTGGGGTCAAAATGAAAAACACCGTAACCAGGGTTGACTCATCTTGAGTCTCAGAGGCCCTAAATTCATTTCCCAACACCACTATAAACTAGAGCTAAGCAGTGTTCTTGGAATATACCTAAAATAGACTTCCTAGCTTCTTCCAACATGAAGACCCCAAATCTCATCTGCTATATTCATACTTTTAGGTTCCTGATTATTAAACAAATTGTTCTGCTTTATATCTTCGTGTTTTTCAGCCACCAAGTTGCAGATGCTACCATGATGTCAACCTGACTTCACTGGGCAAATGACCTCACCTATGTGTCTTGAAACCCCACCTCCCCAGAGCCCTATGCTACTAAGGAAAGATAGAAACAGGCTGGGAATGTAGATCGACATGTCAATGTCCATGTCCAACAGAGAAGCAATTACAGAAGCCAGACCTCCTACCTTCTGCACCCCATAATGATCCTGGGTCCATATTCCCAGAGGAATAAAGAATAGAAAAACTTCCAGTGGAGGGGATGAGATTTGGAACTCTGGTGGTCAGAATTATATGGAATTGTACCCCTCTTACCCACAATCTTGTGGGTCATTATTAAACCACTAATAAATATTAATGAATTAATGATGATGATTAAACACAGCTAAGCTACTCACCAGCTGTGTGACTTTGTTAAGACAATGGGCTTCTTTACACTTAAGTATCCTAGGGGCTGGGTAGCTGCATACATGGTTAAGTGTCCACACTACCATGCACATAGAACTGGGTCAAACATCCCCATACCCCCCTCCCCTTCCTCTGCGGAAGGGAAGCTTCACTAGCAGAAAAGTAGTGGTGTAGGTGTCTCTCCTTCTTCTCTTATTCCCTATTCCTTCTAGATTTTCCTCTGTCTCTATCCAACTAAAAAAGAAAAGAATGTAAGCGGAAATCAAGTGTATTCCATCCATGATATGCCATGACTTTAAAATGACTACTACAAGGCAGAGAGCTTCCTTAGTTTGTTTACTCATTTTCTCTTCATATTTATTTATTTAGTGTAGAAACAGAGAGAAATTGAGAGGGAAGGGAAGACAGAGAGGGAAAGAAACACCTCTGCAGCGCTGCTTCACCA
The DNA here is from genome assembly GCF_950295315.1 of Erinaceus europaeus. Lineage (NCBI taxonomy): Eukaryota > Metazoa > Chordata > Mammalia > Eulipotyphla > Erinaceidae > Erinaceus > Erinaceus europaeus. Next base: position 31,616,788 of record NC_080181.1, read on the forward strand.
TACTTGTGAAGATTCCCCACTGCAGATAAGACCAGGAGATTGAACCCAGGGCCCTTGTGCTGTGATAAGTGCTCTGTATCAGTTGTGCTACTCTCCAGCCCCTTTCTTGGTTTTTTATTTCCTCTGGCTATGTCTTAGCTCCACCCCCAAGAATGCTGATTATTCCTGGGCACCCTCCATCACTAGCAGTGCCCCCAAAGCAATCTGTCCCTCCTCTTCAATTCTATATCCACAAAGAACCACCAGCACTTAACACATAGGAAGATGCCACTAGGTGTTGGCTGAAAGAATGCATGACTGATTGAATGAGCCCAAGTTCATAACCTGTCAGGGACTAGCTTCCTTTCAACTCTAGCTAAGTTTATAGCTATTTGAACAGCAGCATACTTCTCTGGCTTCCTAAATACTTCTCAGTTACCCCGGGCACTTGTACACAGACATTATCTGGTGCTTGGTTCCCTTTTTCTTTTTTTCTAAGTGCTGTCAAGAACACTTTGAAGCTGTTCAAATTGGCAGGAGGAATTTCCTCTTCCATCTTTAAGAAATAAGGTAATAAGTATTCTTCAGCCCTATTTACATTAAAAGTTAATGTCTTTATTTATCCCTCTACTTTTATAGACCTCGTATGCCTTCCTTTAATCCATCTTCAGCTCTTTTGGTTTCTTTCAGGATAGAAATGCCCTCGTTCACAGCGGATATATATACAGAAATGGGCAATTAGCAGCTGTGTGAACTGCCAGGTGGGGAGACACTCTTCCTGTCCTGATGATGGCAGCTGTCCCAGACCTCCCATACGGGCTCTGACTCCCTGACCTCCAAGCTGCTCATTTTAGATCTTCCTGTCTGCTTCCCCTGCGTTTGTTTATGCATCTTCTTTCTATGTATAATATGGCTGATTTGATGTTGCAATGTAAGGGATAAGGGAAGGAGGAAGAGGCTTTCCTTGGAAGGTCTAGCTTCAGGAAACCTGCCATCCTACAGTTCTCTCTGCCATCTCCCCATAGACACGGCCACCATACATACAAAGCCATCATCTCAGTCTCTAAGCCTTTTCTCTTTTTCCACTTATAGAAGAAAGAGACTATGACTTCCTCCTGGGAGTTGATTAGATGTTCCTGCACTTAGGGACTGAAGAAAAATAGACAGAAAGGTATACTGAGATATTGAGTGGGAAGAAAAATCTGCATGATGAGAAAGAAAAAAAATATCCCTTGAATATGATCATTACTTCTTGTTCTATTTATTTGTTTCTGTTGATACTTTCAGAGCCAACTTGGAGGAAAGTATACCGAAATTTCTTCCTAGGTGTTTTAGTGATCAGATTTTAGATACAGGAGTAAGCGTATTTATAACTTGGAAGAAAATAATTTTTTTTCCTCTCCTGTGATTGGAGTTTTATTTTCAGGAAGACTTGAATTTTAAGTCCAATCCTGAAATCAAATAATTAGATAACTGGCTAGAGTTATTTCATTTACCAGTAGATCCCCAACAAATCTGAGTTATTAGTCATTAATGAATACTGTATTGCAGTTATTATTACTGTTTTTGAAGACTGAATTAAAAGCCAATTAGGTCCATTATCCTTCGCTGTTGCTTGGAAAATTGAGGGTGCTTTCTGGGATGGAGGAAAAGTCAGCTTGTAAAGACCTGGGATCATGAAATTTGGGGATTATTGATAGGACCAACCAATGTGGAAATTGTTAGGATACTATGAAATACAAGTTTTGAAGCTTTTATCCCTAAAGAGTAAAACAATGTGCACGTAGCAAGAGGGACAGAATAAATAATTATTAGACTGAGAGGAATTGGGTCATGTCCATGGCTTCTTTATTCTAGGGTTCCGTTGCTCATTATAAGGGGTTGATAACAGAAGCTCACAATTGTGTGTTTATAATCACACAAAGAACAGAGACACAGTCTAGGACTACTTGCTTTCTAAACTGAGAATTCAATTGAATGCCTCAATTTAAGGTCATGAGATCCAGAGTCACAAGTACCTGGTCTGAATCCATGATAGAATTAACTGTGTGATTTTAGAGAATTTGTCTAATATCTCTAAGTTTCAGTTTCCTTTAATGCAAATCCATATTGTTGATGGTGCTTCCAGAAGAATTAAAGCCTAATCAAAAGGGTTAAGTCAATGAATTGTATATAAATCATGGGCCAGGGTACCTAGCGGGAAGCAAAAGTTCAAATGCCTTCTATTTGCTGACCTAAATATACCATTGTGGATCTATTCACACTTAAGAGTCCGTAGCCAACCCCTTGTATCTCTGATCTTCACTCAACTCAAAGAAACAAAGCTATATCTTCTTCTTCTTTTTTCTTTTTCTTTTTTAATAATGCTGACCAATTCAGGGATAGAGAACTGCTATTTTTATTTCCTTCTAGCACTGAAAGCTCTTCAAACCCAGCCACGGCAGCTTGTTTTCTTGATTTTAATTAAATCAGGCTTTATGGTACTTGCTTCAGTAAAGTCCAAGTAATAGAGAGGAGGTTAGATGGTTGAAATCAGACTCTAGGGTGTCAGTCTCAGTGTTGTTGATGATTCTGGGCAATCTAGCTGATGATCTTGTTGTAGAGGAGAATTAAAAAAAAATGATTGTCACTTCTTGCAGATATGATTTGCATCGGTAGTCATCAATAATAACATAGGACTAGAGCCCCCAGAGCCTTAATTACCCCATCCCAATGGACATGCTCCTGGAAAACAGTTCCCTCTCAGGTCCTCCACAGGGTGCTTCCTATTGAGAAGATATCTAGCTACTCTCTATGGATGTACAGGATTACTCCAGGGAGTTTCTCTGATCATTGCACAATAGTTCTCCTTCCTCCCACTACTCCTCCCTCTCTTACACACACACTCTCTCTCCATGTATATATATATTCCTTAATAGTAACATACCTGTCAACACCAAGACCTTGAGTAATATCCCTACTATTTTTTTCCTGCAGTAAACAAGTTTCCAACTGCTCCTGTATGCCCCACCTCACTCTCCTGCAAGTCTTTCTTCATACTAATGTGAGAGTGACTTTTATAAACCAAGTGATAACACTGTGACTCCTCTGATTCAATTCACTCTCAATCTCCTTGTTACGTGTAGAACACACTGCCAACCTTTATGTGGATGACATGCAGGGAAAGTTGCCAAAGAAAACTGACGTTTAGGACCGCCTACCATGTGCCAGGAATTTAACCCAGTGACGTATCCAAGATTATTCATTATTATTCTCATGCACTCTTTAAAGAAACTGAGATTCAGAATGATTTTGGTAATATGTGAGAGGTCTCAGCCATTATCTGAACTCACAAAGTCTCACTTTCAAGGTTATTTTCCTTCTAGCAGATTATCACAAACTATTCAAGACAGTCCAGTTAACACTGTCATTCTCATTTCTTATTCTGTCACCTCTCTTACTCTCTGTGGTGGAGACACACCAGACAACCCACAGCTACCTACCTATATATAAATAGTCAGGCCTCCAACCCTTTTCTAGGTTATTAGATGCATACCATTACCACCACCATTCAATTCATACTGTTGCTTTATGTTGCCACACCTACTCTTCCCTCTGGGGTCAGTTGGAATGACAATCATTTTGGAAATCTTCCTTGGGCCTGCTAGTTATTCCTGCTCCAGGTTGTCTTATGATAACACTCAACCTTTCACTCATACTCCTGTAGTAATATTACACCATGACTGCATGTGTTTATAGCTACCAACCTTCATTTACTTGATGCCTGTGGAGTTTCTCTGTGCTCTCTTTCTCCCTCTTACTGCATCTCCAGTGTCTGTGAGACAGAGAAGGGGATCAAATCTATTCTGGTAGAATGAGAGTAAATAAGAATACTAATACCAGAAATCAGCCTTTTCCTTGTACTGACACTTGCTGCCTCTGCTGTTACCATACTTGTTTTCCCCTTCTTTATAAATTCAGGTTAGCTTGTGTGAACATTTTCCAAATAAATGTTACCAGGAATATGCTAAATCAGCTCTGTATGAATCAAGCAATGAGCATATGCATGAGAATCAATTACTTGATATCCCCGTTTCCCCAAAACAATATTTGTACTGACATCCGACTGAATTATAAACTAGTGTAGGTGCACCTGACCATGTTCTTGCTCACAGAAGCCCCCTCTTCTCCAGAACACAACAGACTTCCAGCATAATGGGGGAATTCCTCATTGTTGCTTAAAATCAGTTAGGCAACACTGCCAAAAATACTGAAGGAGGAATCAGATTTTCACAGTGTAGCTATCTGGCTATAACTCTTTTGCTGGCTATTCTAAACTTCTTTTTGCCTGCAAACAAGGTGAGATGAAAGCTTTGTCTGCTTGAACCATTGAAAGGACACTCTGCCCAGACAGTAATGCATCGGGTTAAGTATACTATGAGCAAGGACCCATGTTTGAGCCCTTGCTCCCCATCTCTCTCTCTCCCTCCCTCTCTCTCTCTCTCTCTTTCTCTCTCTCTCTCTCTCTCTCTGTGTGTGTGTGTGTGTGTGTGTGTGTGTAGCTTCACAAGAGGTGAAGCAAGTACTGTAGATGTTACTGTCTCTCCTTCACTATCTCCCTTTCCACTCTCAATTTCTCTCTGTCCTATCAAATAAAATAGAAAAAGAAAAAGGAAAGAATGGCTGCTGAGAGCAGAGGATTTGTCATTCAGGCACTGAACCCCAGCTATCAATTGGCTGGTGGCAATTAAAAAAAAAAAAGGAGAAGCATGAAGAAGAGAAGGATGAGGAAGAGGAGGGAGAGCTACTCAGCTCCATGTTTCTTGCCTATGCCACTGTCGTCATTCATCACAAAGCCCAGCAAAAATAAGGAACTCAAACTGTGGCAAAATGCAGGTATCCTGGGGCTGAGAGATAGATCACCTCATAGAGCACACACCTTGTCCTCTGTGAAGACCTGGGTTTGAGGTTTGAGCCTTCTGACCACCAAATGGGAGCACCCATCCATAGGGAAGCTTTACAAGCAGAGAAACCGTGTTGTGGTGTCCTCCTTTCTCTGCCCCTCACCCTCTATCTAAAACAAATAAATAGAATTCACTGGGAGCAGAGGACTGGGTAGGCATGGAGGCTCAGCAATAGCCTTGGTGACAAAAAAATAAATAAAAGAAGCAAACAAAAAAAATGTGCAGGTGGCCATATTATGCTATCTTGAGGAACAGCTATTCCATTATGCTGTTATGGCATTATGTTCTGGCATTATGCTATTCCACTGCAGAATAATGTGCCCCAGTATGGTTCCGTAGCCCCCATGTCCACTTGGTTGATTCCAAATTATATTCCTCCATGAGGATAATTTCTGGAACCATCCGTTCCACCCCGGTTCCATGGCTGCCAGTTCTTAGCAACATCGCCCCGCCAGATATTCGTTGGGATGCAGCATCATCTAAGTTCATTTCCCATGTCTACGCTCGACCGGACCTGCCAATATACGCGGATATCTTCGCCCACCTTGTCCAACGCTTGACGTCTCGGCACCCAATCTGGTCCCCTACGCCTACACTGAACTTCTCTGTTCCAGTCTCTTGGAAACAGAGTTGGCAGTCAGCTGAGGTAAAGAACAAACACCTCATCACAGACCCCTGCAAGCGTCAACCCGGCTTTGACCTAGCACGTTATGATTGGGCCCTCCTCAATCGCTATCGAACAGGCCATGGCCGGTGCGCTGCTATGTTCCATCGCTGGGGAGCCAGAGACGACCCGAACTGCCCCTGCGGCTCCAGACAGACTATGACCCACATAGTCAACGACTGCCACCTCTCCAGATTCAAAGGAGGTCTCGAAACTTTACATCAGGCTCAACCTGATGCTGTTGACTGGCTACGGAAGAAGGGCAAACACTAGAAGAAGAAGAGGAACAGCTGGCTGTCAAAGAGTTCTGGGGAAAGGATCCCAGAGGAAGTAGCATATGCAAGGTCTGCACCAAAAAAAGCCTCCCAGAAGTGGAATGCCAGCCAGCAAGGAGAGGCACCATGATCTATGTCATTATTTGCTGTCAACAAAACCACATCATTATTTCTGAAGGAGTCTCTGGGCAGACACTTCGTTTGGGAATTGTAATTTTAGGAATGCTTTAATTACTTCTCAAATTCAGGGGATGACTGTAAATTCATAATCTGTCCTGTACAAAGTTGTCCACTTCGACCTCCCTGGATCCTGGAGATAAGAAAACATTTTACATAGGAAATGAATGCGGCTTGATCACTGGGTATTCAGAATGAGTCTTGCCTTCCTCTGGCTTTGTTCTCTGATCTCTTTGCTCCCTCCAAACTAAGTTCCCAGTTAAAGGTGCTCAGCACCTGGCGGCTTCTCTTTTCTTGCTACTTTCATGCCAGGCTCTCAAGATTGGCTTTTGTTTCAGTGCCACATCTAAGAATCACCTGGAAATTAGCATCCTATTTTAATGAGAACTCCGTGGTGTTTCTTCTGTGGGTTTCTATAAAGACCTAACTCATTTTGTTTTTACATGTAAAGTTGGAAGGAGTGATTATTTTTAATGGAGGTAGTTGCTGTGTCTAACAGCATTATATAGTCATCTTAATTTGACTAATATGACTAAGCGTCTTGAGGCGCCATGTTTCATTCAGAAGGGATCCACAAAAGTGAATATGCAGGTATGGCAAATAGCTCATGTGGACAGTGTGCTACTTTGGATGTGCAAAACTCAGGTTTGAGCCTGGCTCCCACTGCATTGAGTAAAATTTGGGTGATGTCTCTCTCTGCCTCTATCAAAAGAAAGAGAGAAAGAAAGAAAGAAAGAAAGAAAGAAAGGAAGGAAGAAAGAGAAACTATGCAGAATTCTTACAAGTTCAGATTCTTCACCAGGCTGTGACCTCCCATTTCTGTAACCGAAGTCCAAGTCCACCGAGGTTCAGCTCAAATCCTCTCTATACAGCCTCTGTGCTAAATGCCACTTGAAATATTCAGGCCTTCCACCAAATCTCCTATTGCCATTTTTCTCAGAATGTCTCAGCACAAATGATTACTAACCATATGGAATGAATATTCTTTTTCTTTTTTTTTCTTCTGATCCTAAGTAGACTTTAAATTATTTGAGGACAAGGTTTTTATTTTATTATAAAACATGCAGGAACCAAATGAAACCCACTAGTTTTATTACTGAAGGAGAAAAATCCCCCTCAAAGCTCAGAATATCTGTCCTTAGCATCAAATTACTTATGCTATCAAAAAAAAAAGTGTATAATTATTTCCTCTAAGTTTCTCTATGGCTACTAAAAGATATGGTAGCCAGCTATTTACATGTTTAATGAGGGCAAAAAAACAAATTAATAGGACTGAGTTTTTTTCACCAGGAAGGATTTTAGGCTGAGGTTCACAAAAGAACGTTGCCATTAAATTATCTGGGAAAAAAAAAGTGTTGTCCACACTCAAAACATCTTTTCATCTTGAAAAACCCTGGGGGGATGTTAACTTTCTGCATGGATTCACTATGCACTCAACAATGAACATGCACTTACTAATTATTAAGTTTGTGATATAAATAACTGATGGAAGTCAGAGAGGTGAAAACAGCTTTCAGTGTTGTGGTTCAAGCCAGGTGGCAAACTGATCCACTCTACTTCACCTTCTATTCCTCCAGCTTCATGTGACTAGTGTGTTCAGAGATTTGCTCACAGCTAGGGATATTCAGGAGAGGAGAACATAACAGTGACTGGGCCCTGCTAAGAAGCAACAGCAGAGGACAAATGATAAGAATATGTATATTACAGTGGGAATGAGTGATCACACACAATCAGAGATTTCAGGAATCCAAAAGTAGGTTAAGTTGGAAACAGACAATGTGTAGGAAGGCTCAGGGTTGTAGGCAACCAAGAAGAGATGAAGCTTAGGGAAATGTCTCCCTCCCAGTCAGGGCAACTGTATGTGTAGGGAGTCTAGCATAGTCTTGCTAGATGGCTGCATTCTGCAGTCTGGTCTCCTACTCCATGCTGATTCTAATGTGGGAAAGCCCATCCCTTCAGAGCCAACTATACTCCAGAACTGACCTTCCAATGGTTTCATGCATCATCTCAGTTTGTGATGGACAGCTGGCCAGAAGACAGAAAAATCTGTGACTGAACAATACATTTAGAAGCTTACACCTGAACAATATCATACTTCCAATAGGGCCACTCCAAATTAAACAGTACAGAACAGATGAAAGGAAACTGGAGGAATATAATCCTTTTTTTTTCTTACAGAGGAACTGTATAGGATTAGCTCCTGCCCAAGGATGTTCCACTTTAAGCACATCTAGGTCTCCTGAAGAGCCTCATAAGACCTGGCTAATAGCTATTATCCTGAAGAAAAGCAAAGGGGTGCTACTAGTGTGTTTGTTGAAAACAAACAAATAAGTAGCATATTGGGTAAATCTTTGCCAGTTTATGCATAGGATGTGTGCCCTTTTACAGAATTGGGATCTCATTCTTCAAAAAATCTAATCAGGGTATCTTCATGAGTCTTGGATCAATTCCAGCAACCCTCTAAGACAGCTAGATTTTCAGGCTTTTGTAAGAACAGCATAAACTCAAAACATGTCTACAAATAAAAACAAAATAAAACCAACTAATTGATTTTATGTACCTAAGCCTTTGCCTATAAGAGCATTCTCTTGGGTGGAAGGAATATTGGAATCTTGGGTGTTTCTCTATATCTTTTTCTCTCTCTCTTTTAAACTTTATTTACTTATGTATTATTGGATAGAGACAGAGAGAAGTTGAGAGGGGAGGGGGAGGTAGAGGGTAGAGGAGAGACAGAGACAGAGACACAGAGAGAGAGAGAGACCTGCAGCTCTACACCACTCCTACAGGTGGGGACCAGGGGCTTGAACCTGGGTATTTGCTCACTGTAGTATATGCTCTTAACCAGGTGCACCACCACCTATCCACCCCAGGTATTTCTCTCAAATACAGCTTAGTAGTACCTATAAATGTTGAAAAACAAGCAAAGATAAATGGCCTTTGATAGGACTGGAGACACAGTGCTATCCAACACCTTACAGTAAATTTAAAAACAGACATACTTTTTACCTCAGAAAATAGAAGGAATTCATATTATCATGGTATGCTGGCAGGACAAGGAAGGATTCTGGAAAACCAAATGCTGGCATGCAGTATGTAGGTATGTCTGCATGGGATGGAAGAGCAAATAATCTCCTGAAATAGCTTCAGGAATACACAGTTCTTTATTCCTAAAAGTAAAACATGTTATCAAACATAACCTTTCCATTTAACATACAGAGAAGTCCATTCAGCAAAGTCAGTGTACTAGCTTATCAAAATAGACATGATGAAAATGGAGGTTGTGTTCCATATCTGTGACCAAGTAGGGGAAAACATTCATAGTTTCTAAACTATCACTCCAAGCACTTTTTCCCCATTCCTTAAGCCTTACTAACCCTCCCCTAGGTGTTATGTTCAATCAGCCACTGTCCAATTTATGCTTCCAAGGCCAGTTCTGCTTTTCCACCCAATTAATTGCTTTCTCCATGTCCCCCCCCCCCCCATTACCCCTCTTCTTCTTGTTTCCTCCTACTGGATTCTCCCCATCACCAATTACAAGTCCTCCATATAATTTTATTTTGCCTCCAGGGTTATCACTGAGGTTCAGTGCTGGCACTATGAATCCACTGTTCCTAGCAGTCAATTTTCCCCATTTTTATTGGATGAGACAGAGAGAAATTGAGAGCATAGGAGGAGATAGAGAAGGAAAGAGGAAGACAGACACCTGCAGACCTGCTTTACAGCTTGCAAAGCTTCCCTCCCGCAGGTGGGAAGCCAGGGTCTTGAACTTGGATCCTTGCACAGGTACACTTAACTAGGTGCACCATTGCCCAGCTTTTCAATACAATTTTGTCATCTCAGAGTTACACAGCTTTGGAATTAATATGCTGCTGGTCACCTCCAGCAGGAACAACATCATAAACCCTCTTATGGGCCTCTACAGGACATTTCCCTCAATGCAGAACAACAGTGGTAGAAATTGCCCCACTCTCCAAAGGGAGGCTGGGTCAACACACTATGACTTGAGGAAGATGGGTCTTGCAATGAGTGCAGCCTAGAATGTTTCTAACTGTGACCATGAAATTCAACCTGAAACTGACAGGGATGCAGAACTTAAGCAGGTTCCTGTGTTAAATATGAATAGACCTGGGCCCTACATCAGACCTATGAAGTTTACAGTTAGTGGCATTTCTATACTTTCCCCATATTTGGGAGCTTCTCTCTGCCCTGACCCAGCTTTCTAATCCTATCCTCAACTCCAACACCGTCTTCCCAGACAATATTTCTGGCCCACTTGAATGTTAGCCGTTGGGTTCATTCCAAAATTAGTAAAGTCATGGGTCATTTGGAATATACCTAAAAATAGACTCCTTCCAACATCAAGACCCCAAATTTCATCAGCTATACTTTTACGTTTAGGTTCCTAATTATTAAACAAATTGTTCTGCTTTATATCTTAATGCTTTTCAGTCGCCAAGTTGCAGATGTTACCATGACACCAACCTGACTTCACTGGGCATATCTTACTAATATGTCCTGGAACACCACCTCCACAGAGCCCTATCCCACCAGGGAATAATAGAAACTGGCTGGGAGTACATATCCACCTGTTAATGCCCATGACCAGGGGAGAAGCAATTACAGAAGCCCACCTTCAGCACCCTATAAAGAAGCAGGTCTTCAGGTGTCTATCTTTCTCTCCCCCTCTCTGTCTTCCCCTCCTCTCTCCATTTCTCTCTGTCCTATCCAACAATAACAGCAATAACAACAACAATAATAACAACAACAACTAAGATAAGCAACAAGGGCAACAAAAGGAAAAACAATTTTAAAAAAAAGTTTGTGGCCCATACTCCCAGAGAGATAAAGAATAGGGAAACTTCCAATGGAGGAGAGAGGATATGAAACTCTGGTGGTGGGAATGTACCCCACAATCTTGTCAATAATTATTAAATCATGACACCATCTCCCCAGACAGTAACTTGGGTCTCCTGCATATCAGATATCAGGCTTAGGTAAAAACTAGTAAGGTAATGGGCCCCTTGGAATATACCTAAAATAGATCTGCTAACTTTTTCCAAAACTCAGACCCCAAATCTTCATTTGCAATATTCTAGCCTTTAGGTTCATGACTAGTCAACAATTTGTTCTGCTTTACATCTTAACTCTTTTTCAGCCACCAGGTTCCAGATGCTACCATGATGCCAACCAGACTTCCCTGGGCAGATGACCCCACCAACGTGTCCTGGAGCTCCACTTCCTCAGAGCCCTGCCTCACTAGGGAAAGAGAGAGACAGGTTGGGAATATGGATCAACCTTTCAACATTCCATGTTCATTGGGGAAGCAATTGCAGAAGCCAGACCTTCCGCCTTCTGCACCCCATAATGACACTGGGTCTATACTCCCAGAGGGATAAACAATAGGAAAGCTATCAGGGGATGGGGATGGGATATAAAGTTCTGGTGGTGGGAATTGTGTGGAATTGTACTCTACTTATCCTATGGTCATGTAAGTAATTCCATTTTATAAATAAAAAAATAATTACTAAATTACTAATTTTTTAAAAAGTGCTCCTGAATGCTCATCTAAGCATTTTGTTCTTTTAAAAATGAAATCCACAGGAATTGGACTTGCTTGGGATTAAGAAGCAGCTAGCAGTGCTGCGATTTTTCTCTCCTGGCCTTAGTCGTCTGTATTGACATGTCCTGCTCATTTTCCTTGCCTGGGTGTTTGTCTTACTATCTTTTTCATACCCTCACTCACCCATTGTGAATAACACACTTCTTTGGGACAAGGTCTACCTGCAATGTTCAACTCTTGAAAGCCTTGAGGAAGATTTCTACACATATGAATCCAATTTAAGTGTGGTAAAGAGAGAAATAAACATTTCCCTCAAGTTATATTTACAGTCAAGGGTGTAATCTTCAGGATTGCATTGACAGTAGGACAACCATTTCACAAATGAAACTTGAGGGGAGACCGTGAATGCTAGAGGTTACATCTAAAACAAATTAGCCATATGGAAGCTCGTTGTTCATTTCTCATAATTTGTAAAGTTCAAGCTATAGTGAGATTTACATTTTTATCACTAAATGATTTAAATCTGATTACTTTAACAAGAATTTCCTAACTTTTACCACCGTACTGAGTGTTTGACAGTTCTTATTGCCAAGGGGCTGATTAGCTGAAGAGCTCAATTCAAATTAAAATATGACACATTTATTGCCCATATGAATAATGTACATATATTTTACTCAAAGAGCAGCTGTATTCTACAAAGAGTAAAAGTAGAAAATAGTCTGTGGGCTTCAAGAAATTTACTTTTCTACTGAATTTCTGCTGAGAAGTAGAGCAGATTAGAAAGGTTAAAAATGGCAGCTTTAGAAGAGCAAGAGTACTGTACAGCAGGAGCCAGTACTCTTAAGGAATTGGATGACTCTCAGAGAATCACTACAGCACGGGAAAATATTGTGGTTAGAGGGTCAATCAGTACTTCATAATTCCTGAGTCTGTCATGTATTAATGATGGGATACTGTGAAAATTGCTCCGTCTCTCTAAGCCTTGGCTTGTTCATCTGTAAAACAGGGCTAATAATGGTATTGTCTTCAAAGAACCAAAGTGAAAATTAAATGAGGTGAGGCATGCAAAGAAATTAGAAAAGTTCATTGCAAAACTCAATAAATGAAAGCTACTATTAGTTTTAGAGCTAAAAATTATAGTGGAAAAGAACCTTAGGGTAAGCTCACATTCCAGGAATGAGAAGATGAATAGCCAAGAAATGAAGAGAGACAATCATAGGATATTTAGTCTTTCGTGATAGACTTCTTCATCCTTCACTTAGGATAATCTTTCATGCAAAGTGCAAGGACCTAGCACAAGGGTCTTGGTTGAAGCCCCTGCCTCCCACCTGCAGGAGGGTCTCTTCAGAAATGGTGAGGTAGGTCTTCAGATGTCTATCTTTCTCCCCCTCTACCTTCCCCTCCTCTCTCAATTTCTCTCTGTCCTACCGAACAATAAGGACAGCAGCAACAACAACAGTAACAGTAACAACAGCGATGGAAAAAAGATGGTCACCAGGAGCAGTGGATTCATAGTGCAGACACTGAGATAATCCTGGAGGCCAAAAAAAGGATAATCTTTTAATATCTGTCCATATTTTTCCCTGTATTAATACTTGGCTTTTTTTTTTCTCCAGGGTTATCACTGGGGCTCAGTGCCCGCACTATGAATCTACTGCTCTTGGAGATTATTTTTTGTATTTTTGTTGCCCTTGTTACTTACTGTTGTTGTTATTATTGTTGTTATTGCTGTCATTGTTGCTGGATAGGACAGAGAGAAGTCAAGAGAGGAGGGGAAGACAGAGACACCTATAGACTTGCTTCACCACCAATGAAGCAAACCTCCTATAAGTGGGACTCTGGGGGCCTCAAACAGGGACCCTTACTCTAGTCCTTGTGTTTCACCACCATATGCGCTTAACCCAATGCACTACCACCCTGCCCCCCCCCCCGCTTGCTTTTTTTTTTTACCAACAGGCAAACACTGGTGTTCAGTACCTGCACAGCACCATTGCTCCCAGCAGCCATTTTTGCCCTTCTTCTAGATAAAGAATAAGAGATAGAGAGATAAAGAGGTGGGAAGAAAAGAGGAAGGAGACATAACAAAGCACTGCTATACTGCTCGTAGGGATTTCTTCTTGCTGGTATTAGGATGCAGTGACTCAGGATTTGGACTCACGTCCTTGTACAAGGTAACAGGTACACTCTACTGGGTGAGCCCCTGCTGGCCCCAGTACTTTATGTATATTGCATTCATTCATTCCTGGATAAAGACTGAGTTGGATTTATTTAATTGGGTATTATGAATAATATGTATTATTATTATTTATCAATTAATATGCCAGGGGGTGGTCGGTAGCACAGTGGGTAGTGCACATGGCGTGAAGCACAAGGACTGGACTAAGGATCCCAGTTCAAGTTACCGGTTCCTCACCTGCAGGGGGGTCACTTCACAAGTGTCTATCTTTCTCTCCCCCTCTCTGTCTTCCCCTCCTCTCTCTATTTCTCTCTGTCCTATCCAACAACATCATCAATGGCAACAATAGCAATAATGACAACAACAAGGGCAACAAAGTGGGAAAAAATGGCCTTCAGGAGCAGTGGACTCATGGTGCAGGCACTGAGCCCCAGCAATAACCCTGGAGGCAAAAAAAAGTCTTATTATTCCCAATAATGAATAGCCGGATAATAAAGTATTATTCATAAAAAATCTATTTATTAGTTATTATGAATAAAAATGCTATGAGCATAAAAAAAGTAATAGAGACAGTGAAGGCCAGAAGTTATAGTCTCAAGTCTCATAAAAGCTAAGTGGCATGGGGTAGGACAGGATTGAATATAAGACAATACTTGAATTAAAAGATTTATCTGTTTATGGCACCAAGTCCCTTAATATACGTCTGGATAGAAATAAGAGAATATTTTCTTCTGAAACTTTGACCAAGTGAGATAAATCTTCCTACACTCAACAATAATGCATTTAGACAGTCTGGAAACTTCTCAGGACTCTAGTAATGGGCCTGCCCCCTTACCAGGTGATTCGTCTCTTGGAGCTTTATGCAAAGAAAGCAAATGAACCTAACCAAAGAGATTATGGACACTTAGGTTCATAGGAGCATGGTTTGTAATAGCCCAAACTTGGAAGCCACTCAGATGCTCAATGAGTGACTGAGAAAGTTGTGATATATATATGTTAAGCTGTTAAAAAATGATAGAGTCATCTCCTTTGCCTCACCCTGGATAAACCTTGAAGGAATCATGTAAAGTAAGATAAACCAAAAAGAGGGATGAACACCAGATAATCTCATTCATAGGGGAAATTTAAGAAACAAAGACAGACAGAGAAAACATTAGGTAAAACTTGGACTGGGTCTGATGTATTACATCAAAAAGAAGGACGCTAGGGAAAAAGGAGGAAGAAAGAAGTTGTGATGTTTAGACGTCCTGATATAAGATGGTGGAAAAGTGACTAAATTGGCAGTGAGAGTATTTTGTAGGCATCTATTAAAAGGAGATGAAGGTGGAGGGTAGATTGCATAATGGTTATGCAAAGAGACTCTCATGCCTGAGACTCCAAAGCCCCAGGTTCAATCCCCCACACCACCATCTGCAGAGCTATGAGGGAGACAGACAGGGAGAGAGAGAGAGAGAGGAATGGTACCCTTGTGTTAACAACTATAGTGCAATCCATTAACACCTGCCCACCCAATAAAGTAAAAAGAAAAAGAGAAGGAATGAGAAAAAAATTAAATCTTCTCTATTCCCATATCCTGAATGGAACTTGAAGGAATCATATTCAGTGAGATAAGTGAGAAGGAGAAGAATGCATACAGAATCATTTCACTTCTAGGTGATACTTACAAAGCAAGGCCACAAGAGGTAAACAGCATGAAATATACCATGGGGGTATAATTAAGCAAAGCAAAAGACTTTGAACTAGGGGGTAATGGAGGTAGTGGGAATGGTGAAGAAAGACTTGGGTTGTTGTTGGGACTGGTGTGCAGATACTTATCATGGGAAGATAAGGAAATGTTCACATATACCAGCAACTGTCCTGTAAACAATGATTTCCCCAATAAAATCATTTGAAAAAAGTATATGAGAAAAGTAAAAAAAAAAAAAAAAAAAAAAGAGAGAGAGAAAGAAGGAATGAGAGGAGGAAGAGGAAAGGGAAAAATCATATGTTTTGGTAATTTCCATGTTATTTTTGCCTTCATCCTTAAATATACGATTTACATTATGTTTTAAAACTTGGTATTTAAGAGTCAGAGAAATACTAGTTTGGCTGATAGAGTACAGAATTTGTATGCCTGAGGCTCCTGTTTTGATCCTGAACAACACATGTATTTGAGAGGTGTTCCAACTTCTCTCTCTCTCTGCCTCTGTCTCTTTGTCTCTCTTTCTCATATGAAACATTCTCCCTATCTCATATGAAATAAGAATAAATCTTCTGAAAATTAAATATGTGGGTTGGTTAATGAACATCTGACATGTCTGAAGCCTTTGGTTAAATTTCCAGTATGACACAAAATGGCAGAGTGATGAGCTGATCTCTCCCATCATCTGTTCTTCTCACCATACAAACAAGTTACAATGATAACAACACAATAAAATTTAAAATGGAAATATGAACTATTGTCGTTAACTACTGTGCAAGCAATGCCCACCTGTCTTTGAGTAGCAAAAGAAAATCAGTTAACCAGATCCTTAAATGTACTTAGTAGCTAAATTGATGAGCTAATGAACTATTTGACAGAAAAGTCATACCTGACCCTATATAGCTATACAACTCTCTCTCTCTTTATGGACGGAAAGCCTTAGAACAAGGTTTCTTTACATGTGACTGTCCATGGTGGTTTCTATTGTATCTATCAAATTGAGTCTCTTAAACTACAGTGCTGTAAAATCTATATTTATATATGGATTAGGTAAACCTGAAACCTGGGTAGTTAGTATTCTTCTAATGTTAAAAAGTAGCGGATAACCTGCTAGATTCAGGTGTTTTTTCATTTTATTAGATGGATAATAACAAAGGCATCCAGCCTCATCACAAACACACCTTTTGTAAACCTTTGAACATGACAGCGTCATCGTAATGTATCCATTTCCCACATGGATTTTGTTAATATCTCAACGATTTATTTCTGTGTTCCTCATCACATAGGTCAGGCCAAACCACTGTGAAATGCCTGCCGCGACACAGCATCACCTATTCAGACCTCCCTTCACATTGTACAGCTCTCTTCTTTCCTTAAGTGATCCAGGTTGATAGCTCAACTCTCATTTTTCTATCTCTCTTTTTTTTTTTTCTCCAAAGTTATGGCTGGGGTTCTGTGCTGACACTACAAAACCACTGTTCTTGGCAGCCATTTTTTTCCATTTTATTGGGAAGGACAGAGAGAAATTGAGAGGGGAGGGAGAGAGGAAGATAGACACTTGAAGACCTGCTTCACCGATTGTGAAGTGTCCTCCCTACAGGTGGGGAGCAGGGGCTCGAGCTGGGATCCTTGCCTGGGTTCTTGTGCTTAGTACTGTGTGTGCTTAACTGGGGGTGCCACTGCCCGGTCCCCTAAACCTCCGTTTCTCTGTCTGATGTTTCTTTCAGAAAATGGATACTGGAGTTCATGAATCTTCAAGTTCCTCTTCACTTAAGGACACTACATATTAGCACCTCAGACTCTTGCCCTTCTTCAGCATTATGTCCAATGAGATGCTTGTGACAGAGGTGGTTGTTCCAGATTACTTAGGTCACAAAGTTATGTACCATTCTGACTACATCTTAACTGATGGCAGGATGTGGCAGAACAGGTCTGTCCGTCCAGACCAGTCAACTCACAGACCCTGAAGAATCCTGACTGTAAACACAGACTTCTCACCAAGCATGATGACCCTGGATGCAGTGGTGATCTGTCCTGTAAACTGTTCATACCTGCTACTTGCCTGCAACATAAAAAAAAAAAAAAATCACTTAATAAACAGCCCGTGGAAATATTAGGAAACAGATGTATACATAACCTATTTAATGTAGGAAATGGCAGCCGGATCTTAAATACTGCAAATAAAAGCTGACATAAAGGTCAAATGCTTAAGAGATCCATCCAGAACTAATAACAGGCTAAGGAAACGCGTCAGCTTAAGAGAGACCTGGCAGCAAATGTCAAGATCCACGTGTGTGTTGAACAGGAGTACCTCAAGCCATGGGCTAAATGATGTTTCAGGTAGAGGCTCAGGAGTGGTAGGTGAAGGCAGCCACTAGAGGACTGTGGTTTCCCATTCCTCAACAGCCTTTATCAACAAAACTGACTTGACAGAGACCCAGAGAGAAACAGGCATATGATTCCAGAGATTTCTCCCACTCAGAGACAGAAATGGGACTGCTCTTAGTAACAAAGCACAAGAAAGCCTTCTCTTCTAGGATTAGAAGGGACAAAAAAAAAAAAAAAAAAAAAAAAAGCAGAAATACAAAGGCAGCAGACACATCATCAAAGGGGCTATTTTGTACATCTTATAGTCTGAGATTTTCACCCAGATAATCAGAGGAAGAAATCAGTTTCAAGTCCAGCTGGAAAAAAAATCTGATTCTTTTACTAATTTAGGCTATGAAAGATAAGAAATCTATAATAACGGTCCAGACAGTGGTGTACCTGGTTGGGCACACGTTACCATGTGCAAGGACCCACTCTCAGGGAAGAAAGTTTTGTGAGTGGTGGAGCCGGGCAGTAAGGGTCTCAGTCTCAATCTCTCTCTCTCTCTCTTTCTCTCTCTCTCTCTCTCTCTCCCTCCCTCCTCTCTTAATTTCTATCTGGTCCATCAAATAAAATAAATAAGATTTTTTAAAAAGAAATCTATAATAAATATGCCTATAGCATGAACCTGACCTAGTTATTTATGACTAGTCAGTGGCATGGTGATGAGGTCAGGATTACATAAATTATATATAATTATATAAATGATTCTCCAACAGTAATGCTAAGAGGTAGTTAGTAACTCAGCTGTATTTTCCTATTCCGGTATTAGAACCTTATAAGAAAAATCAATTCTTTTTTTTTTCTCTTTCTCACTTCTTCTTTTTTTTGTTTCATTTTTTTTGCTTCTCTTTTTTCCAATTACAAAACTGTATCTTTTTTCAGTTCTTCTCAGGAGAAGGGAGAAATATTTATGAAGCTTATTAGTGAGCAGACAACACTTTCCCTGATAAATATAAGCTATCCGTGCACCTCCCAGTGTCTTCTCTGCCAGCTCCCAGAGGAAGAGAGCGCGGCTCTTCCACATTAAAACAAATCTTCAATGCTTTATCACCACAGTCCTGAAGGGGTCTTGTAGTGTCAAGAAAATTATTCTGAGATTTCACCTCTCTACTCACAGCTTTGTAATGTTAATTTAGTGTATCCTTATATAGGCGATTTCTCTTTTATTTCAGAGGCAAGCTGGAATAAATGCAAGTCAGGGCGCATTATATGGGAAGCTTATTTGCTATGATATATGATCATGGGAGGGCAATGGATCCACTTCTCTAAGGCAGACTATATTGTGTGAAGAGGATGCAGGCACCGTGGTGCTGCGGCTGGGCTGGCTAAGTCAAGTGCAAAGCTAAATATGTACA
This sequence comes from Erinaceus europaeus, assembly GCF_950295315.1. Taxonomy (NCBI): domain Eukaryota; kingdom Metazoa; phylum Chordata; class Mammalia; order Eulipotyphla; family Erinaceidae; genus Erinaceus; species Erinaceus europaeus. The sequence goes on from NC_080181.1 coordinate 31,635,968, forward strand.
CCGACCCACCTCAGCCCTTTCTGTGACTGGAAATAAACAGAAGACTTATCAGTGCAGGGTTATGTTTACCTTGCATCACCCAGATAATTGCTTTAATTTTCCATTTCACTTTTGTAACAACAGATCTATGTGTCAAACGGTTTCAGAGAGGCTTGCTTAAATTTGGATTTTAAGGAAATAATAATTTCCCACAGCTTCATTCATCTGCAGACAATTTAGAATAATTTTATTAAAAAATAATAAAAGCACTTACAAAGACTTTCAAAAATATGAATATTGCAAACAGGTAACTGTATGCAAACTCATTTGCATACACAATCAGGTGTTTATGGATGAAAATGCCCAATTGTGCATGCGAAGGCAGGTTTCATTTGCATATTATTGCTTCCAACAATGGACATTCTGTATCCTGGGGTTTATTTTCAACATGGAGCTGTATGAATGTATCATGTCATCTGGCTTTCCCTGAAATGTGAATGCATCCTAAAAGTTACTAGCTTAAGTTTTAACCCCCTGTTACTTACTCTGTTGGGAGAGGGGGTTCTAAGTGATGACTCAGGATCATAACTGTCTTGTAATCTTCATTTGGGCTTCCAAGGGCAGTGGGGATAAAGTGAATACAAGAAACAATAGGAGTTTCAAGCAAGTGCTTCTTGTTGACAGCAATGCTTGCTTGATAAGAATCAATTTTGATGACAGTACAATCTTGAGAGAATCTCCTTGAAGCTGATTTTATCAAGATAATAGAATAAGTATGTCTGACAGATTTTGGTCAACAAATCTTTTTTTTTTTTTTCAAATCTCTCTGCCAGGTAGGACATAACATTCTTGCTTTTACTCTTTGAAATGACACTCCATTTTAGGAAGAAAATATTGCAGAGAAAATATACTGAAAGACAAAAACAATGAAACAATTTTCTTCTTCTGAATCATGTACTTCAAAGAAGACTTTGCTTGCATATGAACCATCAATCATTCCTGAGTTTTATCAGCACTTGACAAAAGTTTGTTATTTTTCCCTCTTAAGAACAAGAGATACTGGTGAGTCAGGCAGTAGTGCAGCTGGCTAAGCACTGGAAGCACAAGGACCAGCTGAAGGATCCCTGTTTGAGCCCCCGGTTCCCCACCGGCAGGGGAGTCGCTTCACAGGCCAGGCAGTGAAGCAGGTCTACAGGTGTCTATCTTTCTCTCCCTCTGTCTGTCTTCCCCTCCTCTCTCCATTTCTCTCTGTCCTATCCAACAACAACATCAATAACAACAATAATTACTACAACAGTTAAAAACACAAGGGCAACAAAAGGGAAAATAAATAAATATTAAAAAAAAAACAAGAGATGTGAGAAAGTGGATTGGAAATAAATTAAGTGTTCTTGGGACTTGGCAAATCTGTACCAGTTTTTATGTTGCAATGGCAGAAGAGTGGTTTATTATATTTGAAAAATAAACATCACCCATGTTTTTTGATAGGGAATCTAATTTTTATAGTATTTATAGACAATGAGAGGGAGAAACACCTCTGAGTAGTTGATTTATTCCATAAGGAAAGACTGATCAGAAGAGGTACTCTAACTCTACTAGTTATAGGAAGAACTGCTCACAGTTAAAATTTATACTGGATCACTACATAAGTTTGCATAGATCTTAAAACCACTGAGATCTGGAATTTTTTTTCATATTTTTAAGTGTGATTACTAGTAAGTTACAAGACTGTATGATTAAAATTCCTTTGGAAAATATTTTTGGAATGCAACCTTCTATCTAGAAGACTCTCAGATTCCCACATTCAAGTTTCAGTAGCAAAGCAGAAAGGCTATTTTAACCTAATGAGTTATTTGGTTGAGAATAAACAGGGATTAGTGACCTTTTCTATTTCTTGGGAGATAATCATTCCAGGGGTCCAGCTCTGTGCATTGGAAGAATCTGGAATTGGTTTAGACTCCCTGAGGTGAGACTTAGACATATCTAATTCTTAGATTCCTATTGGCATTCCCATTTTACTGCAGATGGAAACCTCATCCATTTTGAATTTCTGGGACTGGGCAGGAGCACATTGGGTTAAGTGCACTTACTGGGGAGCTCAAGGACCTACTAAAGGAACTTGATTCAAGCCCCCGGGTCCCCACTTGTGTGTGTGGAGAGTCGCTTCTCAAGTAATGAAGCAGGTCTGCAGGTGTCTTCCTCTCCCCCTCTCTCAATTTCTCTCTGTCCTATCCACCAACAGCAGCAGCAACAACAACAACAAGAATAGCACAATAACAATGACAACAATGGAAAAAGGGTGGCCACGAGGAGCATTTTGAATTTCTATCAGAAATTAAAAAAACTGCTTATATCGATCTGCTCTTTCCTTCCCTACCTTTTTATTTGTTCTGAACACGGGAAGACTAATGAATGGGATGTACTAATAGCTCTGCTCAAACCCTAACCATTGTTACTTATAGCAGAAAACATGATGTTTCATTGTTAGCACAGATTTTCTGATTAGATTAGGGCCACCTTTAAAAGTGAGACAAGTGCCATTTTCTTGACACTTTGCCTGTCCCCTGGTCTCAGAGCCCAGCACCCACCTCACAGATCATTTCTGGTGGTTGATGAACTCAATGACTTTTCATGACGGCGCTCAGAATAAATCTGTCATTCTAGATTTTTCCCAGTATAGGGAGGACATCATTAGTTGGGTATTTGATAGATGTATGAAAAGAGCTGAATAGTCATGTTTCTTTATATTCTCTGGTGATGAAACTCCTCCCTGCCCATCTGAACAGTTGGAAGGAGTCCAGCATTGAGCTACAGCTACGGCTTTGCTAAAGAAGTGTGGTGATGGCAGGATTCACAGAGTTTGGCTAAGTGACAACTGAGAGGCAGAAATGACACAGTAGATAGATGTTTCACATACCAAGAAGAGTGATTACCTGCCTTTCCTGAAAGTGGGGAAATGGAAAAAGACAGAATGAAATAGACACATTCAGGTTGAATATCATGGAACCTTTTAGGAAGAGTCTTTGTTGAGCCTATAAGAGCCTTTCTTAGAGATAGAATCATCCATGGAAAATCTTACAAGTACCCCTCCCTACCAGCCACTACTCGAAGTCATAGCTCTATCAAGAAAGGCATCTGACCATACAAAGATTGACTGGCTCTTTCTGAATACCTATGTTGCTTCTTTACATGGAAATAGCCCTACCTCATCTGATCACATCACACAGCAATGAAGGTCTAATGAATCAATGGGTGCAGAGAGATTTCCAATCATAAAATAGTATACAAATGTCACATTTGGCTAGGATGCCATTTCCACAAATTTATGATCTTGTCTCATCTCTTTTTCACCTGCTCACCAACCCCATTTTCTCCTAACTCTCCCAAGGGGAAAACTGCTGCAAGAAGCCTAGCAGAGCTCCCCCTGAAATTTAACCATGTATTGTCCAAATCTCTGCCTGACAAAACACAAAACAACGAACAAAACAGAACAAAAAAACATTGACTTGAGAGGTGACCAGCTAGATCAGAGGAATAAATCCTGGGGATCAATGAGTGACAGCTATCATAGCTAGACTTACTTACACCTAACTGGGCAATTTTTAAATAAATACAGTCAACTCTAAGTATACTTTTATTCTTAAATTGGGCTTCAGATCTTCTGTCTTGATTTAAAAACAAATAATTTTCCTGGGGCCAAGAAAGAGCTCAGTAGGTTGGGGCAAGTGGTGCTTTGTCATATGTTTGATCCAGGTTTGAACTCTGGCATCATAATGAGGGTCCCCTGGTCCCCCTGGGGAGTTCTGGTGCTATAATGTCTCTTCTCTCTCTAGCTCTATCTTTGTATGAAAAGGTCATTGAAGCAGTGAGAAAGTGCACGTACAGCTCAAGCTCTGCAACTAATTAATTTAAAAGTTCCCCAAACTAGAATTGTAACAGAACCAAGTGGAAATTTAAAAAAAAAAAAATAAAGAGTTAAAAAAGTTCTAGTTAAGGGCTAGAGGGACAGCATAATAGTTATGCAAAAAGACTTTCATGTCTGAGGCAGGAAAGGTTCCAAGTTCAATCTCCTGAACCACTTTAAACTGGAGCTGAGCAGTGTTCTGGTTGAAAAAAAAAAATAAAAAGAAAAGTCTAGTTAGTATCTACTATTCTTTTTTTTAAGATTTTTTAAAATATTTATTTTATTCCCTTTCATTGCCCTTATTTTATTGTTGTTGTTGATGTCCTCCTTGTTGGATAGGACAGAGAGAAATGGAGAGAGGAAGGGAAGACAGAGAGGGGGAGAGAAAGATAGACACCTGCAGACCTGCTTCACTACCTGTGAAGTGACTCCCCTGCAGGTGGGGAGCTGGAGGCTCCAAAGGGAATCCTTATGCTGTTCTTGTGTTTGGCGTCACATGCGCGCTTAACCCACTGAGCTACTACCGGACTCTCAGTATCTACTATTCTTAAGATGAAAATGTTGGTCTATTATTGCTTATTAGTGTTAAGAAAGAGATTTTTTTTTTTGTACATGTTAATGGAGGAGGCGAACTCTAGTCTAAATAACATCATTGGTAAGAAAAAGCAAAACAAAACTGTAGTGTGAATGTCTGTTAGGGCTAAAATTCTAACTTACTATAGGGAAAAAAAACTTTATTTAAGATATCAGGGGGCTGGGTGGTGGCACACCTGGTTGAGCACACCTGTGATAAAGCAAAAGAACACAGGTTCAAGGCCCCGGGTCCCCACCCGCTGGGAGAAAGCTTCCTGAGTGGTGCAGTGTTGCAGGTGTCTCTCTCTTCCTCTCTATCACACCCTTTGCTCTCAATTTTTGGCTGTCTCTACCCAATAAATAAAGATAATAAGATTTTTATACAAAGTATCTGTTGTTGCCAAGAAAAGGTTAATAGTTAATTATTGAAACACTTGCCCATTGATGTATTGCACCAAAGTAAAAGACACTGGGGTGGTGGGGAGGGTGCAGGTCCTGGAACATGATGCTAGAGGAGGACCCTTACTCTGGTCCTTATGCTTTGTGCCACCTGCGCTTAACCCGCTGCACTACTGCCCAACTCCCAGAGGAAGACCTAATGAGGGTTGAATTGTTATGTGGAAAACTGGGAAATCTTACACTTGTGCAAACTACTGAATTTTACTGTTGACTGTACATCAGTCTTCTCCCCAATAAAGAAAGAAAAAAAAAACTTGTCTTTATAAAAAGAACTCTGATTTCAGAAGGAAACTACTTTAATCGGTTTTACATAGCCTACACTGAAGAGGAAGTCCAAGCTTTGCAAATGGACCTTTTAACATATGAATCATTAGAGAATCATGTGGACACATAAGGAGAATTTATTCAAAAAGTAAGAACACAAAGGAAGAGGAGGGGGAATTGGAGCTAAAATACTATTTGATTAACTAACCTCTGCTTTTTCCCCCTTGGAGGGAGGGTGGTTGAGTGGTAGTGGTTAATTTAACCCAATATTTTTGCTTCTTTTTTTAAAATAAAGTTTTATTTATTTTACCAATAGTTGTGGTGCTACTGATTTTTTTATATTTATTTATTTATTTATTTATTTATTCCTGTTTGTTGTCCTTGTTTTACTGTTGTAGTTATTATTGATTTCATTGTTGTTGGATAGAACAGAGAGAAATGGAGAGAGGGGAAGATAGAGAGGGGGAGAGAAAGAGAGACACCTGCAGACCTGCTTCACTACCTGTAAAGAGACTCCCCTGCAGGTAGTAAGCCTGGGGCTAGAACCAGGATCCTTCAGCTGGTCCTTGAGCTTTGCACCATGTGCACTTAACCCGCACATTACTGATTTTTAATCTTTAAAATATTTCATCTTTTTGGATTCTGTCTTAGAACCAGAGTATCATTTTGGCTTGTGTGGGTCAGGGACTGAACTCACACATATAATTTCCATACACTGTCCCTAAAATCAACCTTCTTGGTGACTCCAAAGTGTACTGTGGGTTCTGTATGAGTGAGAACCTAGTTTTGATCCCCAGCACTTCCATGACAGCAACAAAGTCAAAATGAGTAAAACTCTATGGATGCAAAAGCAGTGCTTTGGTGTCTCTTTCTATACCTCCCTTTTCCTTTATCTCTCTTTCTTTCTTTCTTTCTTTCTTTCTTTCTTTCTTTCTTTCTTCCTTTCTTTCTTTACCTTCCCCTTCCTTCCTTCCTTCCTTCCTTCCTTCCTTCCTTCCTTCCTTCCTTTCTTCCTTCCTATTTCCTTTTGTAAGGGATTTTTTTCCTTCTTTATTGAGGGGATTAATGGTTTACAGTCAACAGTAAAATACAGTAGTTTATACATGTGTAACATTTCTCAGTTTTCCACATAACAACTCAATCCCCTCTGGGTCCCGTTCTGCCATAGTGTACCAGGATCTGAAGCCTCCCTCCACCCCAGAGTCTTTTACTTTGATGCAATACATTCCCTGTTTCTTTGTCTATCTCACTCTCTGATAAAACATAAAACAAAATATTAGGCCTGTTAAGTGGTTCGCTGAGACAGCACAAACCTGAGATCCTGAGTTTGATCTCCTCCAGAAATTCAAGAAAATGAAACCGAAATGAATATAGAGATCTAAGTTTTTGTTTTGTTTTGGTTTGGTTTTGGTTTTAAATAGTCATCCCACCAGCAAGGAGAAAACCATGCTAGAAGAGAGGTCACATAAACTGGAGGTTTCAATAGTCAGAAACAGGGTGTGGAGACATAATTAGCAAAATAAAAGAAGTGGTATTTCAAGCCAAGTCATCATCCCTGGGGGTGGAGGGAAGGGTTTTTATCTTGCAGATTGCCTCATTAGCACTGACCCAGAAACTCTGAATTGACTGGTCTAAAACTTCATTTTGGGCAGAGGTGGAAACTATAATTACATTACCTCTGAAGTCCTGGTGAGGCCTAACATAAAGTATTCTGATTTGGATCTCATTCTCTCTCTCTCTCTCTCTCTCTCTCTCTCTCTCTCTCTCTCTCCCTCTCCTTCTCCTTCTCCTGTTCTTTTCAACAGTATACATAATCAGAATTTGATGAGTGACTTCCTTTTACACAGTCCCTTTTAAAACTTTATTTGAATGATAAAATATGTAGAAGTCAGATCTATGAATTTTGAAAAATTTATATCTCAGTGATCACTGTAAAAAAACAAGAATAATACATGTCCTTAAGAAAGTTGTCTCAGGGACCAGGTGGTGGTGCACCCTGTTAAGCAGTAACATTACAGTGTACAAGGACCCAGGTTCAAGCCCCAGGTCCCCAGAAGCAGGGGGAAAGCAGTGATGAAGCAGGGCTAAAGGTGTCTCTCTTATTCCCTCACTCCCACCCCCTCAATTTCTCTCTGTCTTTATCCAATAATAAATAAATAAAATTATTTTTTAAACAAAGCTGCCTCATGACTTTCTTCATCATTAATCATTGTTTTGATTTCTATCATTGTCTACTAGAGATTCTGCATGTGACCTACAGTATATAGATATCATATCTGATTTCTTCCATTGTCTATGCCAGTAGTCCATACTTTTTTCTTTTTCTGTCATTTTTCTTTTTTTGGCTAACTATATTTCATTTAATGAATATATCACAATTTGCACATCCATACTCCAATTAATGTATATTTGGATTGTTTCCAGTTTTTTTATTATAGTGAATGAAACTGTGATAAACATTTTCATACAAATTTCTTTGTGGACATATGCTTTCATTTCTCTTGGGTAAATAGAAAAAGCAGACTATCTTGGTCATGGAAAAGATTTATGTTGAAGTTTATAAGAAATTATAAAATATTTTTAAAACCACTGTGCTAGGGGAAGTCTAAGGAAAATGAGGTCTGGGACCTCAGTAGGCAGGAACTGTCTGAGTCTATGGCCATTTTGTTTTGTGTTATTAAATATTTCCACATATGAGTGGGGAAGAAATTAAAGGTATCACTGGGGAAGTAGCAGGAAAGGATTTTAAGAAAGCACCTTTATACTTTGGGAAGTTTTTTTATTTCTTTTTTTAGAAAGTTAATCACACCTGAAAATAGTATCCCTATAGGAAAGACTAGTGATTTCAGTGGGCCAATGCGAATGAAGCTTCAGATGGGACCAGAATCTGGAATTACGAGATAGAGGACACATGGATGGGCTTTTCTCACCATAAACTCCTGTATTCTGTCATGTGAGCTATCATTGCACCTTCATACTGTTTCTGCACAATTTCTCCCTTAATTTTTTGTAGTAAAAACTTTGCACTTTGCACACCTGATGGGGTTATTTGTGAGCTTTCCAAATCAACATCATGATCGGACTATCCTCCTGGACATCAACTAATAATCTTGGGGACTTTCCATGGACCTGACCAGTTTCCCTCATAACAGTTGTACTTTGTTATATTTCCAGAAGTAACATGAGAATTGCAATCATTCTACATCCTCAACAACACTTGACATTGCCAGTCTTTTAACTTTTAGCTACTCAAGTAGTAGTTTAGTGTATGTTCTCTTAATTATAAGAACACACGCACTGGGGCCAGGTGATGGCATACCTGGTTGAGTGAACATCTTACAATGCTAAGGACCCAGGCTCAAGCCCCTAGTCCCCATCTGCAAGGGGAAAAGTTTCACAAGTGGTGAAGCAGTGCTGCAGGTGTCTCTGTCTCCCCCTCTGTATCTCCCTCTTCCTCTTGACTTCTGGCTGTCTCTATCCAATAAATAAATAAAGATAATAAAAAAATTTAAAAAGAACATACACTGTAAGGGCATATATATATATATATATATATATATATATATATATATTCTTAGAAATACACAATACATATGTCCTTTCTATTTATCATTGTAACATATTATATTCTCTTACTATCAAATGCTTTTTATGAACACAATGACTTTATTAATTCACCATCTCTTTACTAATCTTTGACTTAAATCAACAGGTGAAATGGCTTTAAAAATAAGGCATGGAGGGAGTCAGGCTGTAGTGCAGCGGGTTAAGCGCAGGTGGCGCTAAGCACAAGGACCCACATAAGGATCCTGGTTCAAGCCCTGGCTCCCCACCTGCAGGGGTGTCGCTTCACAAGTGGTGAAACAGGTCTGCAGGTGTCTATCTTTCTTTCCCTCTCTCTGTCTTCCCCCTCCCCTCTCCATTTCTCTCTGTCCTATCCAACAACAATGACAACAATAATTACTACAACAATAAAATAACAAGGGCAACAAAAGGGAATAAATAAATAAAAATAAATATAAAAAAATATTTATAAAAAAATATATGGGAGTCGGGCTGTAGCACAGCGGGTTAAGCGCAGGTGGCGCTAAGCTCAAGGATTGGCGTCAGGATCCCGGTTCGAGCCCCCAGCTCCCCACCTGCAGGCAGATCCCTTCACAGGCAGTGAAGCAGGTTTGCAGGTGTCTGTCTTTCTCTCCCCCTCTGTCTTCCCCTCCTCTCTCCATTTCTCTCTGTCCTATCCAACAACAACGACATCAATAATAACTATAACAATAAAACAACAAGGGCAACAAAAGGGAATAAATAAATTAAATAAAATTAATTTTAAAAATAATAATAATAATAATAAGGCATGGGGAACTTCTGGAGGCAGGGCTTCAGAGTAGCAGCAACTGCATCCCTCTCCTCTCTCTGGTCAGCTATGAATAACAAAGAAGATCATCTGAGAACACAACAAGACAAGGCTCAGAATACTTTGGGAACCCACGAAGTCATGGGTAAGTGCAAACACGTGTGGCTCATGGACAGAGAGGGGCCTAAGGAGAGATTCCTGGGGCTGAAAGCCCATATCTCCTTGGGATTGAGGAGATATAGTTGAGGCATCACCTCTGGTCTGACTTTTATCAACAAACTGCTGATGGGAGGAGAGGATCCCCTAAGGGTCACCAAATGCAACTGTGAGTCTCCATTGCTACTGTCCCTTGGAGGCTAGAGCAGTAGTGGGGAGGCCCTGTGCTGACAGTGGGGGCAGAGACCAGATAAAGGCAACTTGGGAGAAGACATACACTCGCAGTGGTCTGGAGGTGGGACTGTATAGTGGCAGTCTTTCCATACTGTCCTCCCCATGAATTTGGAGATGTGTTGAATAATTGCCTCAGAACCTACGGAGTACAAACAGGATTAGTTTAGAAACTCATAGGGCTAAGGACTAGTGTTGAGCTTGGCTCTGGCAGCTATCAGAGAAGCTAGACTGGGCCTGAGGCTTTGAACCCTTAGGGTGTGGGGGTCTCTTTGCAGTACCACTGTGCTATCTCTCCCCCACCCTGCTTTATCTCTAGGTTAGGAGTGAGTAAAGCTAAAAAAAAAACTACTTATAGTTAAAAAGCCCAAAGGCTCCCATAGCCTACAGCAAAGATAAATAACAAAAGAGGGTCTAACCCTCTTTTGATGATGAAGCCACTGTGCTTCATCTCAAGGACTGAGGCAACACTGAAACAACTGCTAATTCCCATAACTGTGAACTCCTTAGGCATCTTACTTAAGACACAAGCCAATCCAGGCAAGTGTGATCAGAGAATTGGATAGTACTGAGAGACGGACCTTATAGCACACTATACACAATGGTTAAACCAAGAAGAAACATTGGAGAAATTAACCAGGACAAAAGCCCAGATAATGCACCCCCCCAAGGTAGAAGTACATAAGAATGAGGAGAAAATCCAAACACTAATTGAGGCATTAGCCACAGGAGTGAGGAAAGAGTTTGAAAGTAAAATCGTCAGAAATGGGGAAACAGCAAATGAGACTCTGAAAGAAAACACTAATTATCTTGAGGTAATTAGAGAGCTGAAAGCTGAAGTAGCTAAGAGCACAACCAGCTGAACAAACTAATATGGTATTGGAACAGGGTAAAAAATAGCTGAGCTACAGAAAACAACAGAGGGGAGAGAGAATAGAATAAGTGAGGCAGAAAACATAACTAACAAGAAGGCGGCATGCTTTAAAGACCTTTGGGTAGACATTGTAAATTGCTTTCTATTTAAAAAAAAAATATTTATTTATTTATTTATTTATTACTGGATAGAGACAGAGAGAAATTGAGATAGGAGGTAGAGAAATCAGAGGTTAGAGAGATACCTGCAACACTGAATCACCACTCATGGAGCTTTTTCCCTGTAGGTGGGGACCAAGGGCTTGAACTTGGGTCCTTGTGCATTGTACTATGTGTGCTTAATCAGGTGCACCACTGTCTGGCCCTATAAATTGCTTTCTAAAATAATATTCATCTTACTGATAATGTAGGACAGTGTCCTTTTCACAACTTTCCCACTGATGAGTTTTCTGAATGCCAATAGAATAATTGAAAATGGTATTTGATATGTAATATGTGAACTAGATTGCTTTGTAAGCACACTTATGGTAACAAATTTATTTATTTGTTTGTTTGCCTCCAGGTTTATCACTGGGGCTTGGTTCCTGATCACTGCTCCTATAGCCATTTTCTTTTTTCTTTTTTTTTTTTTTTCAGACAGGGGAGAGAAATTGAGAGAGGAGGGGAAGATAGAGAGGGAGAGAGGAAGACAGACACCTGCAGATCTGCTTCACTGCTTGCAAAGCAACCTCCCTGCAGGTGGGGAGCCAGGAGCTCGAACTGGGATACCTATGCTAGTCCTTGCACTTCATACTATGTGTGCTTAACCCGGTACACCACCGCCTGGCTCCCTGTTAAGAAATTTTATGTCCTCTTTGCTGTCTTATACATTCCTGCCATTTAAGTTTCTTAAATCAATTATTATAATGTACTTACTGAATAGTAACATTAACCCTCTGCTTGACAGTGTTATAAACTGAAGAATTTGAGAAATGCTATGCTGCACCTGGGACAACTAGGAAAAAGCCAAACAAAGCAAAAAAAAAAAAAAATCAAGTTTAGATTTTCTGACATTTTAAAAGAGGGTTTTATTGGTGTAATAAAAAACTGAAGCTGTGTAACAGTGTTTTGATACTAATTTTTTTTTAATATTTATTTTATTTATTTATTCCCTTTTGTTGCCCTTGTTGTTTTATTGTTGTAGTTATTATTGTTGTTGTCGTTGTTGGATAGGACAGAGAGAAATGGAGAGAGGAGGGGAAGACAGAGAGGAGGAGAAAAAGATAGACACCTGCAGACCTGCTTCACCACCTGTGAAGCGACTCCCCTGCAGGTGGGGAGCCGGGGTTCGAACCGGGATCCTTATGCCAGTCCTTGTGCTTTGCGCCACCTGCGCTTAACCCGCTGCGCTATAGCCCGACTCCCTCTACTAATTTTTAAAAGTATCTTTAGAGTTACTCTTGTTTCATATGTAATAAAAAAAATGCTAAAAAATAGATAAAACATTCTAATAAAGATTAAGCATATTTGCTGTGCATATTTAGGGCCACGTCTATATAATGCAAGTGAAAAGTAGTGGCAGCAATAATTTACACACCTTTCAGTATATATTTTAGTCTAGATGACTTTATTATGTTGTTTGTTTGTTTGTTTTTTTCCCATGGGTGTTTAGAGTCTTCTGTCATGTAGTTAGGCTACATTGGTAAATTCAGAATTACCAACTGCATTTTTGTGGTATGTCAAAATGACAATTAAAATAATTGTGTACCTGTGATTTGTTTTGATCAGGCATAGTAAGACACAGGGATAGTTGTCTTGATAAAAAAGAAAAGTCAGTGGACCAGGTTTGAACCCCTGGTTCCCCATGTGCGGGGGGCGGGGGGGGGTCTCTTCACAAGTGGTAAAGCAGGTCTGCAGGTGTCTATCTTTCTCTCTTCTCTATCTCTCCCCCTCTAAAATTCTCTCTGTTCTGTCCAACAACAACAGCAGCAATAACAACAATACAATAATGTTGACAACAACAACAACAACAACAAAAAATGGAAAAAGATGGCCTCTAAGAGCAGTGGATTCATAATGCAGGCACCGAGCCCCAGTGATAACCCTGGAGGCAAAAAAACAAAATAAAAAAAAAAGAAAAAGAAAAAAAAAGTCACAGCACCTAAAAATTCCCATTAACACAGGCTACAGCCTGGCATAGAGGCCACATGGGAAAGCACCAGTGTCAGTCAGGAGGCAGAATGAGGGGGGAACCTGCACTGTAGTTTCCAATGAAAAGTAAGGCAGGAGAAGTAAGTTTAGGACTGACTGGTAGGAAAGATTTCTAGCGGATCTGAGATACAGAGCTGTCCTAGTTAGTACCTGACCCTGGGAGGCCCTAGCTGTGAGAGGTCTGAGAGGGATGAGGTTGTAGGCCAGGGCTCTGAATGGGTTGGTCTGCATATGAAAGGGCTACTTTAAGGAATTGGTTATTCCTGGCAAGGGGCAGATCACTCAGGGGCCTGTCAAAACTTCAGCATATAGACAGCAAAGACAGGGTTTAGACATATGTTAACAGAAAAGCTTCTCTCAAATTTCCTTAGGTTGAAAATAGAATTTGAAAATCACTCTTACATATAGCTTCCAAATATCGCATCCACTGTTTGCTTTTATAGTTTTGATTCAAACCCTGTTCCAGTGCAATAATTGCCCCCTTTAGATAGGACTCTGATCTCTCCTCTCCCTCACTCTGCCCACCTTTCTTTCAACCTCTTATTATTTATGTCATAGTCACTGCAATGTTCTGCCATAAGGCCTTCTGAACCCTGTCTTTTCTTGTGCAGCTTTTCTGTAGATCTGGGATGATCTAACCCTTCATTGCTATAACTCTCAGGTCAGTGGCTTGCCTGCAAATTTCTTGCTGGTCTCTTACTTTCTTCCATATTAACTCCATGTTTCCACAACTTAGGTTAAAATATTTCTCTGTAATTTTTTTCACCATCTTCTCAATTAATAAATATCTACTACCTACAACCTTAGGCAAGTTCCGTCTCCATTTTGAACTCTGTCTCACTCTTATCAAACTTCTCCAACAGACAGCTGTGGTTATATCAATATTAACTCTGATTTAATTTCCACTACTATTACCTATTTGAACCGTATCGGCCTTCTCTTCAAATTGGATGCTCTTTGACAGAAGAGTGCTGCCTTTTGCTCTCGGTGTTAGGTTAGGATATTAATTCATCACTGTTGTGACTTTGCATGTTGTTCCTGGAGGTCTAGACCATGGTTCAGCTCAGAACTTGCTGTCTGAAGGGCCCAGCTCAAATCCCTCACAACGTATATACCAAAGCTGAGGACTGCTCTGGCCTCACTGTCTCATAAAATAATAATAATAATAATAATAATAATAATAATAATAATAATAATAATAATAATAATAATGATCCAGGTGGTGGTACACCTGGTTAAGTGTACACATTACAGTGCACAAGAACCCAGGTTCAAGTCCCTGGACCCAACCTGCAGAGAAAGCTTCACAAATGAAGAAGGTGAAGAAGGGCTGCAGGTGTCTATCTCTTTCCTTCTCTACCTCCTCTTTCCCTCTCAATTTCTCTCTGTCTCTATCCAATAATAAATAAATAAAAATATAATAAATAATAATAGTACTCTTATGGGAATAAATAAATATTCCTAAGATCGATGCAACTGGAAATCAATGGTTTTGTCATTTTTTTCTTAAATATTTATTTATTATTATTTATTTATTCCCTTTTTATTTCCCTTGTTTTATTGTTATAGTTATTATTGTTGTTGTCTGTCTTCATTGTTAGATAAAACAGAGAGAAACGGAGAGAGGAGGGGAAGACAAAGAGGGGGAGAGAAAGATTGACACCAGCAGACCTGCTTCACCGCCTGTGAAGCGACTCCTCTGCAGGTAAGGTGCCAGGGGCTTGAACTGGGATCCTTACATTGGTGCTTGTGCTTTGAGCCAGGTGTGCTTAACCAACTGCGCTACCGCCCAAATCCCTGGTTTCATCATCTTAAACTCAACTTACTTAAAGGCCTGCACGGCCACATCAGGTTAGGCATTCTCCGCTCTAAAAGGTCATGATGTTCTGCTTAAATACGACTATGGTCACAGTACTCTACCTCCCATGTCTGTCTTTATTATCATAAATTATGGAAAGATAAGGGAAGAGATCACAATTTATACACAGCCATGTCTTTATAGTCAGATACATTTTGAATGTGCAAAAAGCGTTTTAATTTTAAAAAATCATGATTATTTATGACATGGAGTCCAGAAAATGATATCTATATGCCTACCCTGATTTTCTTGCTATAAAGATTGAAGCAAGTAATTTAGCTTAGATTCTTTTTTGTCCCCTTCTTAGATGACATTTTCAAATAAGTGAATCCTATCAATTCATTTGAGCTTTTAGAGTTATTAGATAATTGATATCATATCCAGAATATTTATTTGGGGGTCATTTTCAATCTTAAATTCCCTGTTCTTAATGTTTTTAAGCAACTAAATAGTCATTTCTGTCTAATCTGCCATCAAAATACACTCCTAATTGCAGTAGATATATGATGCTTATTTTTCTCTCTAGATTTATACTTCACTCTCTATTTATAGCCTTTCAGTGTTGGCAGGTGTGATGCTTCATCATTTGAATATATCATAAAGCTGTTTTTTTAAAAGTTACATATATTTTTTACTTAGAATGTACCATTAAAATGTTCTCAATACAAGCTATATTTTCAGCAAAAGTACAAATGTGAAAGATTATATAGTCCTAAGCCTGGGCAGTTTAACTAGCAATTCCTTTTATTTAGCTGTCTTTCCCATCTCATGCCATATAGCAATGGATTTATTTGCATGCTAGACTCACTCCTACTTCCTGTGGTAGACTCATTTATTTGGGTCATGTCTAGATGCCCATAGTGCATCATTATTTCTAAGAGGCAAATTTGTTCATACAGATGAGTTGATCTCTCTCTCTCTCTTCACTTTCTCCCCCTTTCTTACCAACTCTATGTCTTCTGTATACCTTATCTGCATTTATGATAAGATATATTTACTTTTAAAGTAAAAATCTAGTCACATTAATCAGATTTTCTGCCCAGTTTAAAGCCCTTCTGTGGTTTCCAAATTCCTTATCTTTACAGTTAGTTTCTCACAGCTTCTGACTTTTGCCTTTTTGTCTCACTTCATCTCCCCAGGTGTTCCTGCCACCAAAAGCTCCTTAGTGTGTCTTGAGTTGGCTCTGCTATTCCACAAGTCCAAGTTTGTAGTAGCTGTTCTCCCTTGTCAGTGAGGTTTGGTTTTAACCACTCTTCTAGAATCTGTTTAGTATCATCCATTAAAAAAAAAAAAGTCATTTGTTCCTATGAAGGAGAAAATCTTTTCCTGGTTTTGAAAGTTCCATTATATTTAGTATCTTTAATATATATTGATTTACCCTTTTGTTGCCCTTGTTTTTTTAATTGTTGTTGTAGCTATTATTGTTGTTGTTATTGATATCATTGTTGGATAGGACAGAGAGAAATGGAGACAGGAGGGGAAGACAGAGAGGGCAAGAGAAAGATAGACACCTGCAGACCTGCCTCACAAACTGTGAAGCGACCCCCCTGCAGGTGGGGAGCCAGAGATGCGAACTGGGATCCTTATGCCAGCCCTTGTGCTTGGCACCATGTGCACTTAACCCGCTGTGCTACTGCCCGACTCTCCATTAGAGTTTACTTACTCATCACACTGCCCAGGATTCTTTAATCTTTAATACCTTCGTTTTTCAAAAAGAAGTTATTTTCTTTCCTCTCTTCTCTTTCGATTCTTCCTTCTTTCTTTCGGAGCGAGAGACCCTTATAAGAATTCCACTCCTCATATGTGGTTTTGGGAATCCAACCTGGGCACAGCCTTATGCAAGCAAGTCCTGCACTCTACTGCTGACTACTGCTTGTCACCTGAGTACTTCTTGCCACCTGATGCTTTCTTTATACCAAAAAAAAAACTACATTAAAAATTAAAAATGTAGCAGGGCTGGGTGGTGTGCCTGGTTATGCACATAGGTTACAGTGCACAAGGACCAGGGATTGAGCTCCTGGTCCCCACCGGCAGTGGGAAAGCTTTGAGAGTGGTGAAGTAGGTCTGAAGGTGTCTCTTTATCTCTCTCCTTCTCTATCTTCCCTCCTCTTCTCAATTTCTGGCTATCTCTATCCAATAAATAAAGATAGTAAAAAAATTAAAAAATAATGTAGCTAGTTTCATAGTTTATAATATAGCTAACTGCTTTTTTGGAAGACAGGGATTGCATCTAATCTGGTGTCTACATCATAGAAGTTGCTCAATAAATGTTTTCTGAAGAAAAATGAGACAGATATGAATGGAATATATCTGTAAGAACTATAATAGAAGTGTGCCCCAACAGTCACAGGGAAGATAGCTTACAGCTTTCTTTTAAGGATGATGACAGTTAGGAATAAAAAAAGAGGCTATCACATCTGTGACCTTCGCCCTCCACTGGCATCCACACCACAGCACAGAGAGAGACAGAGAGAAAGAGAGAGAGAAAGAGAGAGAGAGTTCAACGATGACAGACTAGGTACTAGGCACTGGGGAGGTGGACAAAGAGGCTATGTTCAATTCCAAAGATAAACCAGCTCACAATCTAATTTTGAGAACAGAATAACAAGCTATTATAATACCTGTCTGACCATGGTAACATATGAAATGATGTGGCAGCTCATAGAAAAGTCACCCAATTTAATCTCCTGATTTTCCTGGAAAGATGACATCCTGTCTCCATTTTGAAGGAGATGAACAGTAGCTGCCAGAGCTGAGCGATGTGGAGACCGTGGCGGCCATTCAGGGATGGCCTCACAGCCTAGCTGCTTTTGTAGTTGGCAGGAGTTCAGGAAATGTGAGCTGACAGTAGTCATCAAGCACTATTCATATTGTGGATGGCTTTATAGAATGTTCATCTCTTCATACTACCATTCTGTGTTAAAGTCTACATTAGGTTGAAGAGACAGCATAACGGTTATGCAAATAGACTTTCATGCCCAAGGTACCAAAGGTCTCAGGTTCAATCCTAAGCACCACCAGAAGGTAGGGCTGAGCAGTCCTCTGGTAAAAACAAGCAAGCAAACAAATGAATCTACATTAATACTTTTCTTTAGTATACCTAGCAAGGTAATAAAAGGCCTCTCAGACAATCTCTCAGGACGTAGAATAAAGGGGAGTAAAGCAGGAAGAAAAAGACTTGAGGAGTTAGAAAGCTCAGATAAGAACTGCTAGGAACTTGGATTAAGGCACTGGTTTTGAAAAAGAAAGTACTTAGGTAATTAAAACTCCTAGAAAGTTAAGCATGGACTTAAGCATGTTGGTGATTGCTTGCATTTGGAGAAATAAAACAGATGAAAGTGTTGAAGATGAGCCCCTTGTTAAAAGTGAAATGCTAGAGAGGTGTGGTTACCAGATAAAAGCAAGGATGCCATCTGAATTCAAACATTGAATGGTGCTGATCCAAGGTTACACACCTGCAGTTCTAAGGTGACTAAATTCTGGCGATTTAATGGTCATCATGGTGACTATAGTTAGTACTCAGTTATACCAGTGCATACTTGAACTTTGCTCAGAGAGTAGAACTAAAGTGTTCTCATAAGGAAAAACAAAATTGCTGGCTGTATGAGGTGATGGGTACGTTGATTAGATGTATCACAGTAATCTTTTTACAATGCATAAGTATTCATCACATCACATATACCATAATACAATTTTTTTTCAACTGTCCCTCTATAATACAGAGAAATAGTTAATAGACCAAAAGAAAAATACATCACAGTGGCACAGCTATATACAAGATACTGGGTACTATACAGCAAACCCTAACAAAAGGACTTTTCAAAGTTAACCCAATTACCAAATAATGTGATGTTAACATTAACTATCCATTGTCTTTTTGAACCCTAAGACAGCAGGAACCTCATATCTCCACTACAGAGCCTATATTTCCCCCAGTCCTGGAACCTTAAGATAGGGCCCACTTTCCCGCATGCCTCTCCCAATCCATATCAAATAATATTGCATCAGCCGATCGCAACCTAATCAATGCAACGATTGCCACCTCAACATGTTTCACTTCAGACTATGTCCAGAGACTTCACGTGTGGAATGACAACCCTTCACCTTCATTACTTGGGTGAGACCTTTCCTTTCATAGCATTCTCTAATTCCATCCCAGGTGGGTCACTTTCTAACAAAGCCCCAAAACCTAGATATAGACCAGGTTCTGTGAGAGAGAGCGTATGTTCACATATATCCATAAACTAGTGCAAAATATATACCTGAAAGCAGAAGTACACTAGAGTTTGCAGTGAGTAAGCCCCCCAAGACTTCCTCTCCACTATTCCAACCTTTGGGTCCATGATTGCTCAACAATTTGTTTGGCTTTGTATGTTAACTCTCTTGTCAGCCACCAGGTTCCAGATGCCATCAGGATGCCGGCCAGGCTTCCCTGGACTGAAGAACCCACCAATGTGTCCTGGAACTCCGCTTCCCCAGAGACCCACCCTACTAGGGAGAGAGAGAGAGGCAGACTGGGAGTATGGATCGACCGGTCAACGTCCATGTTCAGCAGGGAAGCAATTACAGAAGCCAGATCTTCCACCTTCTGCAACCCACAATGACCCTGGCTCCATGCTCCCAGAGGGATAGAGAATGGGAAAGCTATCAGGGGAGGGGATGAGATATGGAGATTGGGTGGTGGGAACTGTGTGGAGTTGTACCCCTCCTACCCTATGGTTTTGTTAATTTATCCTTTCTTAAATAAAAAAAAGAAAAATACATCAAATTTATTATGTGTCCTGTTGCTGTGCTTGCTAAGTATGGAAACTCTTACTGAGTCATGAACGATAATAGCAAATGGTAAAGGAAGCAGGAGATGTGGGTAAAAAAGCGCTAAGAGAGTCGTGTTGAGCGTGGTGAGAAAGCAGTGACTGATAGCATACTCAGGGGATGGTGTCTGGCAGACCACTGGTAAGGAATTCAAGAGAAACATCCAGACTAGCGAGCTGTAACTAAATATCTGGATCTGTTAGGTCAATATGGGGATGTAGAGAGAAGGGCCATGTAGGGAATCTGGTGAGTCCTATCATGCAAGGTTCTACAGGGACAGGCAGAGAAGAATAGGTAGAGGCAGCAGACAAGGCAGAGTGAGTGACACCAGAGGAACTAGAACGAATGACAAACAGCGTCAACATCTATTGAGGGATGATAGAGATCAAGATCAACTACTGGGATCGTGACTCTGATATGAGTTCTTGCTATAAGGCAGGGGTAGAGACAGTTCCACATGCTCTTTCAACCTCCTCAACTTTCCTCAACCCTTGAACCTACCTGGTGAACTCACTTGCCTGTAGCTGCTCTTCTGTAAATCATAAGGCTATTATTTCCATGAGAGGATAGTTTTATTAATCAATGTATTAAGCTCTGCAAATAAATCACGAGTAACAGTTGGCACGGTGGATTGCAAATATTTATTGAGTGCTTCATATGATGTAGCCAAACGCTTGGTGACACAGATATGCTAAACAAGGCTGAAATAATTCCTAGTGTCACAGAGTTAAGAGTCTAAAGTGAAATACTAATACACATTACACTGTGAAGAACAATCTGTCCAAAGCAACTAATGGTCATCAGATGCCAATGTTTTGTGTATGCAATGTACATGTAAACCCTGAAATTTATTTTGTCCTTTTTCATGAAAACTTGTGGCAGATCCTTCAGTGAAAGTGAAAGCTATTCTTAAATTCTATTTATTTTTACATCAAAGAGTTGCCATACAAAAACAATCTATTTTTACTGCGACATCTTAATGGATTCTAACCAGTCTGGGCATAGCTGTACAGAGTGACCCTTGCAAGGAAATGTGACCGAGGTATTTGTGGAAAAGAAGAGCCTTGGGCTGTGCCTGCCCTCCCACACATTTTCAGGGCACATCGAATGATCGATGGCACCCAACCCTTCCAGATTTTCTCGTTAAAACAGTGTATATAATAAAATGAAAATAACGATGCTACACCTACTGTGTAACCACCTGTCAGCAAATTTATGAACAATTAGAAAATGAAAGCACTTTCCAGGGAGCAATTTGTCGAAGCAATAAAATGCTCATTTTTCCCCCAGAAATATAAAAGGATGACAACTTTTTTTTTCTTCCCCCCACCCTCCCCAAAACAGCTTTTGCAGTAATTAATCAGCTCTGCTTTGTTGTTACTGCTTTTATTGTTCCAGTTCTTCAAAATGCACTAGACGGGCACGACTGCAGGCGATGAAAGCGTCATTTTAAACTTCCAGGCAAAGCAGAGCTTAGAGTCCAGGCTGCTCCACGTTTCTCAGGTAGTCACGCTCCTCAATAAACTTGGGTTTATGCATGCTGTCTCAAGGGTTTTACCACTCTGAAACAGATGCCAACGTTTTTCCTTGTGGAGCAAACATTAAGCTCAAGACACTCACTCAAAAATGCTTTTGCTTGTCCTCTTCGACTTTTATTTTCAAAAGACCCAACGTCTCTATCTAATCTTTTTCTCTCGCCTAAACAGGGGATTAGATGTAAACTCAATGGAAACATGCTTGCCTATTTAAGAAACGGGAAATTTTGCTTTGGGGAGACATGAATGGAACTTGTGGTGATGACACCAAGTGAAATAGTTCCGAAAGTGAACGCAATTAGCTAGACGACATCTCTCATGTGTTGAATAAAAATAACCAAAGTGAATGAACAAATGAATCTCTACAAGAGTAACTCTTAGATTCTGTGAAGAATGAGAACGCCACTAGAGCTTGGAGGGTGTGTGTGATCTGGCTTATACTTACATAGAAATGTGAAGTTATACTCCTAAAATTTGAGTATGATAAGCCAGTGGAAAATTAATGTTTAAAAGAAAACAACAACTGTTAACTCTCCATAGTACTGTGCTGAGTGAAAAGCGTTTCTTCTATATCACACAAGAAAGATGACTAGGGTGAGCATTGTCTCCAACTACCCCTGAGGAAGTTGTGGCTCAAATGGGACAAATGGCCAGAGTCTGCACAGAAAGCAGAAGGGCTAGAGATCAAGTCCATATTTCTCAGTCCTTTCCTCATTTCATATATGAAGTTACCTTCCAAAGACCAATTCATTCAGAACAGCATTTTCAAACTCGGAAGAATATGAATACTACTGCCTTCAATACAAAACATGCTACATCAGATAGCAAACAGACTCTAGCAGTAACAGCTCATTGCAGGATCTTGGAATCTAGGAAACTGTCTTCTAATGTCTCTATCTTCTTCTCTAGTGATGTCCTCTGTGGGGTCTGTGGGGTCCTCCCAGTCAACCCCTGAAGAGAGTATGGCACCTGGCTCCCTTATGGATCAGCCTCCACTGCCAGTGACAACATCAATTTTCTAGTTCAGCCATGTTTTCCTCAGAGTAACAGCCAACTTGCCCTGTGCTATCTCACCTCTTCCTTTTAATCTTTCGTGTTTTTGTTCTTTCATCTCAAGTCCCTGTGTGTTCATTTTTTCTTGCTTCTTCAGTGGCCTTTTTATAGATTGCTAGGCTTCTCTCTCCTTTTTTCATGTTGGGCTCTTTTTGTAAGATGCCCTCTTTCTTCCTGGCCTTTGTTTGTCAGTCTTCTTTCTAGAACACCTTCCCCTTCACTCATTGTTATTCTCCTGGAGTGTCTTCTCTTGCACTCTAGGGACTTGAATTTTGATCTTTATGGCTTTGCCACCCTTGTGTGTTTTCTTTGTGAGTCGATTTCCATCCCTCCATCCCCTTATCATTCTTCTTGGAGCAAAAGAAGAAACTATATCTATCTCTCTGATCTATTTGGTGACTTGTATTTTGACCTAGATGTTTGTTCTCCCTTTGATAATTCATAATTTTAATTGTAGCAACTAGGGCCATAGAGGTCAAAGTGGACAATGGCTGGCTGGCCCCTTTCTGAGTAACTGAAAATGTGTCCTATTCTTGTAGTGTCTAAAAATTCCACAAAGCACACGCTTATTTCATGTCTCTGAAACAAAAAAAAAAAAATTTCTGGAGAAATCCCAAAGCTATGGGTTTTGATGTTCTTTATCAATATAACTTCATGAGGAGTGAACTTGACTTCACAGTGTTGGTGGGAATGCAAACTGGTACACCCCCTATGGAAAATAGTGTGAAGATTCCTTAGACAAATAAAAATGAAAATGCATTATGATCCAGCAATACCAGTTCCAGGTATATGTGCAAAAGATAGGATGACAATAATTTGAAAAAAACATAGGCACTCCTATGTCCACAAATGTATTATTCACAATGGTCAAGGAGCAGAAACAAACTAAATGCTTATCAACATAGGACTGCATAAAGAAATTATGTGATACATATATTACATAATATATATATAAGTATATATACATATATATGTATATATCACATATATCCATATATGATGGAATACTACTCTGAAGTTTAAAAATATGACCTTGTGTCAAACTGTATGGAACTGGAGGTGATTATACTTAGTGAAGAAAGTAAAGATGTGAAAGGCAACTCCAGGGTGATTGTATTTACACGTAGGAGATAGAGAACTGAAACATATGAACTCACTTGCAAAAAAATAGAGAAATAAAAATAAAATAACCAAGCTGTCTCTAGGAGTATATGAGAACTATGGTGGTTACTGTTGTGGTTGAAGCACAGATTTTTTTTTATTATTATGTCTGTTTATTTGATAAAGACAGCCAGATATTGAGAGGGAAGTGGGGGAAAGAGAGGAAGAGACAGAGGCAGATATCTGCAGACCTGTTTCAGCACTCATGAACCTTTCCCCCTGCAGGTGGGGACTGGAGACTTAAACCTGGATCCTGATGCATTGCGACATGTGTGCCCAACCAGGCACACCACCACCTGAGGCACAGAATTTTGATGTGTCATGAAAATATGCCCTTGTAATCTTATCATCTGATATGCCATTATTAAATTACTATCAGTTTTTTTAAAATTTATTTTATTTATTTATTCCCTTTTGTTGCCCTTGTTGTTTTATTGTTGTAGTTATTATTATTATTGTCATTGTTGGATAGGACAGAGAGAAACGGAGAGAGGAGGGGAAGACAGAGAGGAGGAGAGAAAGATAGACACCTGCAGACCTGCTTCACCACCTGTGAAGCGACTCCCCTGCAGGTGGGGAGCTGGGGTTCGAATCGGGATCCTTATGCCGGTCCTTGTGCTTTGCGCCACCTGCGCTTAACCCACTGTGCTACAGCCCTACTCCCCCTACTATCAGTTTTTTTTAAGAGATCCTTCATGAAACATCAAGAAGAAAGAGTCTGGTGATCATGTCTATGTATAAATAACTGAGGTATAACTTCAATGCAGCCAGGGATACTGACAGAAATATCTAGCCAGGCAAACATGTACATGTGAATTCAACCATGTAGCTACCACCCCGATCAAAATATAAAAGATTCTTTATTCCATAAGGTTCTACCAAGTCTATTCCTACTTAATAATTCCCTCAGTTATTGTCCCTTGTATAAGTCTTGAGTTTAATACAAGTAGATTACTACAATGCACTCTTTTGTGTGTAGTTTCCTTCACTCACCATGATATCCGTAACAATCCTCTGTGCCATTGTGTGTATTAGCAGCATATTCAATAAAGATAGCTGCGGAGATGTCCATGTGCTATTTATTTCTTTTCTTGATAGACACTGAGTGGCTTTCAGTTTGGAAGTATTATGAATAAGGATATTGTGACTATGTATTCATGTCTCTTAATGTGAAATATATATTTCTTTTGGGAAAATACATCGTAGTTGAATGTGGGGGCAGTGTAATGGATGTTTGTTTAACAGAAACCATCAGGAAGCTTCCTAACATGCTTGAGTCACTTTCCAGCAGCAGTGCTTGTTTCAGTTGACACCCATCCTCACTCTGACAATATTGTAAATTTCTCTATTTTGGTTTTTGTCTTGAATTGTTTTTGTTTTTTCTCCGGCCAGAGTGAGAGACAGGTCAAGTTGAAAGCTAACTTTACCAAATACCCCAGTGTTTAAAATGTCTGCAAATCCATTATCTTGAGCTGCTTATCAAATGGTCTGAATGGGGACTCCGTTGCAAGGGTGACTGTTCTCCTGACCCTAAGCCTCCGGCTGTTCTGTTTTTGCCTTTGCTGTCTGACTGCCTGAAGATGACCAGCTGAGCACCCAAGTCTCTGTGCCCCCAAAGTCACTGCCAAAATCAGAACAAATACCATTATCTAGCAGGGGTTGGGATCTGGCTTCTCTAGTGCTTTCTTCTGTAGGGCAATGCAAACCAGGCCTGAGGAGTTTACTCCCTGTGGAATAAATTTACACTGAGGGGAGACAGGCAATGAGACAAGGTCAGATCAGTAAGCTCCCTCTCCATTCAAACAAAGGATAGTTTCAAAGCACAATTTCTTTCTCTCTCTCTCTGGAGCTCTAGACTCTGCTGATTTCCTGCATTGCTGAGAGGAAACACCTGCCAAGTCACCAGCACTGCTCTTCATTGATCTGCTGCTGGCATTGATAAGGCATTTCTGTGCACTGTTTCCATCCTTCTCCTTCTACTCCTTACTTCCATTCACCTCTACCACCTCTGCCTGTGGAGTGCACAGCAAAAATAAAACACCAGCAATGCAGCCTCTGCACTGGACCTATTTTCTAGGAATTCAGAAATAATGTAGCTTGATAAAGACATTTCTTAAGATTTTAAATAGGTTTGACTGATATTATTCATCCATTCCATCTGTAGAGAGCAGAACTGTGGGAGTGTTAGCAGAGAGAGAGAGAGGGAGGGAGAGAGAGAGAGGGGGGGGAAAGGAAGGGGGAGAGGATATGAATCTGAAGTTCAGATAACTCAGTTCAAGTGTTGGCTTTCCTATTTGTGATTTTGGTACATAGCTCTATGATTCAGACTCAGTTTCATTTCTTTTTAAAGCTCTCAAGGATGTAGTATAAACATCAGAGATACTCTGTTGAGGAAACTTTAATATCAACTAAAGCATCAGGTGAAATTGCCTGGCCAGTAGTTATCTTTCAACAATATTGGGCTTCCTCCCACCTTCCCCTCAAAGAAAGACATGCACTGGAAGTAAGAAATATTCTTCTTTTAGACCTTCTGCCTTCTGCACCCCATAAAAATTTTGGTCCATACTCCCAGAGAGATAAAGAATAGAGAAGTTTCCAATGGAGGGGGTGGGAGACAGAACTCTGGTGGTGGGAATTGTATGGAATTATACTTCAGTTATCTTACGATCCTGTTAGTTATTATTAAATCACTAATAAAAATTGAAAAAAATCTTTTTCAGTATTATTCCAAGATTATCACCAAAATTTAAAAGGAAGTGACATACGAAAGAGATTCAATGGCGAGCGATTAAATAATAAAGTGGCAAAATAGATTTGGAATTTAATTCAGTAGATAATAACTTCCTTTTGGTTTTGATCCTGTTTTGCCAATGTTTTATGTTTCTTTCTTCCAAGGTTCCTTTCATGTAACTCAGTTTCAACCCTTACTGGTGCCCAAAGCATCCATCTGTTCATTGTAATTTATTCATAAGCATTTATTACATGCCACATTTCATATTGACACAAGAATTGAAAAGTAAACATCACACAGTCCCTACCCTTTGGAAGTTACAGTTCAGTGGAAAGATATATGTGACTTATACATAGAGCAGCAAATGTTCTAAGAAGCATACAGTGAACTCTTGGGATAGGCAGGTCTGCACTTGTCAGGATATTGAGAGAAACTCTATTGACAAAGTGATCACTGAGCCAAGCTCTGAAAGGTAATGGGATCTGACTAGGTGGAGGAGGAATAAGGAAGGGAGAAGGGACATTCAGAGAGAAAGCAGCAAATACTAAGACCCAGGAGTAGGAAGGAACATGGGAAACAAAAAGCTCTTTATTTTTTTTTTTGCCATTTTTTATATTCTTTCTTTCTTTCTTTCTTTCTTTCTTTCTTTCTTTCCTTCCTTCCTTCCTTCTTTCTTTCTTTCTTTCTTTCTTTCTTTCTTTCTTTCTTTCTTTCTTTCCTTCCTTCCTTCCTTCTTTCTTTCTTTCTTTCTTTCTTTCTTTCTTTCTTTCTTTCTTTCTTTCTTTCTTTTTATAAAAAGGAAACATTGACAAAACCATAGGCTAAGTGGGGTACAAATTCGTACAATTCCCATCACCAGACCTCCGTATCCCATCCCCTGAAAACACAAAGTTCTTTGTGAAGAACACCAAACCTTAGGAGCAGAAAACTTAAAGGGGAGAGTATTTATTGAGTTGGTGGAAAAGACTTGACATTTTTTTTTCCTATGCTTTTTTTCTTTTCTTTTCTTTTTCTTTCTTTTTTTTCCCTCCAAGGTTATTGCTGGGAGCTCAGGGCTTGTGCTATGAATCCACTGCTCCTGTGGCTATTTTTCCATTTATTTATTAGGTAGGATAGAGATAAATTGAGAGAGATGGGGAAGACAGGGAGAGAAAAAACGATAGACAACTGCAGACCTGCTTCACTGCTTGTGAGGCAATCGCCCTGCAGGAAGGGAACCCGGGACTTGACCAGGAGCCTTCACAAGTTCCTTGCGCTGGTTACTATGTGTGCTTAACCTGGTGTGCTACCATCCGACCCCCTTCCTATGTTTTTCTATGAAAAAAATGCTTCATGACTTTTCTGACAACCCAATATATCAGATTTACAGAGGCAGCTTAGGATACAGTTTCTGGGCTGGGGCATGGAGGGTAGGTACTTCATGGCTTCATGGACTTTTCATGGCTCAAAAATTCATCTTTATTGGGAAAACTCTGAACAAACAAATTCTCCACCCTCAGGTTTGGGGAAGGAGGGTGGGAATGTGCACCCCTCCCCCCTTCTGTATCCTTCAGGATCCCCCTTGGGGCTCCAGGCTGAAGCCACAGGGACAAACTGAGGCCAGGGAGCTCGGGCCCTCAGCCCTTTCAGTCTGCTTCTTTATGAACTGGGTCCTCATGGAATCCGGAGCTCCAGATCTGATTCTTCCAGGTGCTGCAAGTCTCCATTTACAGAAAGACCAGGATGTCGGATGACTCACCAATAAAGGGGAGGTGGGCCAAGGGCACTGGGGACAGGAGCCCCCCTCCAAAGCCGGTGTCTGGGTACTGGTTGGGTAACAGTGATTTTGCTAGAAGCAATGAGACACGATTTCAAGGTCTAAACTCTCTCTCTCTCTCTCTCTCTCTCTCTCTCTTTCTTTCTCTGATTATTAGATTATTCTAGGGATTATCTGGAAGTGGAGGTGAATGGAGGTAAGGAGTAGAAGGATGGGGAAGGTAAAGAGTGAGCATGAAAATGTATCTGTGGGCCAAGGCAGTTGCACACCTTCCTCTCCAGTTACAGTGCTAGATGTCTGTACAGAGGTGACATTGTCACCATGCTTTGAGGCCGGCAGAGTCTTAGTCAATTCTTTATTTAACTAAAAAAATGTATTATCTTTATTTATTTATTGGATAGAAACAGCCATAAATCAAGAGGGAAGGGGGTGATGGCCAGGGAGAGAGACAGAGAAACACCTGCAGCACTGCTTCACCACTCACAAAGCTTTCTCCCTGCAGATGGGGACCAGGGGCTCGAACCCTGATCCCCGTGCATTATAACATGTGCACTCAACCAGGTGCACCATAACCTGGTCCCTCTCAGTCAATTCTTATTCTTAAACACCACCATGAACTTTGCATTTTTCCTTTCCTCATATCCCAGACACCTGGAACACGTGCTTCCAATTTTGATTGTGCTAAGCTACTAAAAGCACAAACTGCGAGAGACTGGAGTTACCTTATTTAGCTCCCCCTAAGAAGGGAATTGTGGGGAGATGGGCAGTAGCGCAGTGGGTTAAGTGCACATGGCGCAAAGCGCAAGGCCCAGGGTGAGGATCCTGGTTCAAGCGCCTAGCTTTCCACCTGCAGGGGAGTCACTTCACAGGTGGTGAAGCAGTGTCTGTCTTTCTCTCCCCCCCTCTGTCTTCCCCTCCTCTCTCCATTTCTCTCTGTCCTATCCAACAATGAACTACATCAACAATAACGATAATAACCCCAACAAGGCTACAACAACAAGGGCAACAAAAGGAGAAAAAATGGCCTCCAGGAGCAGTGGATTCATGGTGCAGGCACTGAGCCCCAGCAATAACCCTGGAGGCAAAAAAAAAAAAAAGAAAGAAAGAAAGAAAGAAAGAAAGAAAGAAAGAAAGAAAGAAATTGTGAATCTTTGCTTCTGGAATTCATATGCTATAATGCTTATTTATCTCTTTTTTTTTTTTTTTGTAACCAGAGCACTGTTCAACTCTGGCTTACAGTGGTGTGGGGGATTGAACCTGGGACTTTGGAGCCTCAGGCACTGAGAATCTGTTGGCATAACCATTATGCTATATCTACCCTCCATCCTTTTTACTTTTTGTTTACCTTTTTTATTATTTTTTTTCATATGCTATAATGCTAACCCTCCACATGACAGTATTTAGAGAAAGCATAATCTGTGTTAAATAAAGTACTAAGCAAGTGGGAGTAAATGATAGAACTGATGTTTTTATAAGAAGAAGGGTCGTGGGGGGGGGCAGGTGGTGGCATACCCAGTTGCACACACATGTTGCAATGCACAAGGACTCAAGTCAAGTCCTTAGTACCCACCTTCTGAGGAAGAGCTTCACAAGTGATGAAGAGGTGTTGCAGACGTCTCCCCATCTCTAGCTCCTGCCTTCCCTCCCAGTTTTTTCCCTACTGACATCCAGTAATAAATAATTGAGAGCTGGGCGGTAGTACAGCAGGTTAAACGTAGGTGGCAGAAAGCACAAGGACCAGAGTAAGGATCCCGGTTCGAGCCCCCAGCTCCCCGCCTGCAGGGGAGTCGCTTCACAAGCGGTGAAGCAGGTCTGCAGGTGTGTATCTTTCTCTCCTCCTCTCTGTCTTCACCTCCTCTCTCCATTTCTCTCTGTCCTATCTAATAATGACTATCAATAATAACTACAACAATAAAACAAGGGCAACAAAATGGAATAAATAAATAATAAATAAATAATGTAAAAAGAGAAGAAGGGACATTCTCTCCCCACACATTCACACAGAGCAGAGTCCATACGAGAACACAGAATGAGACCCTTTTCCACAAACCAGGAAGGGTATTCTCACTGGAAACTATCCCTGATAGTGTCTTGATCTTAAAGCCTCTAGAACTAAGAGAAAATGCACTTCTGCTGGTTAAGCCAGGTCCCATTCTTTGGTATTCTGTGATGCAGCCCCAGCCTACTTGAACAGCAACTCCACACTGTGACCCAGAGAATGACTAAAGGGCCTGAAAGGAAAACAAGTGTTCAGGAGAATGGGCCTGTTTGTGGCTCCTGAGTCAGATACCCATGTCCCTGGGACACGGCAGTCAAATGGGACAGGGGACCCTGGAGCAGCACAGGTTTGAGTTCAGTCCTGGCTAGTTGACTAAGATACCCAAGAGGAGGCAGGAAGTCTATCTCTTTACAAAACAGACACTGACAGTTCACAGCAAGGGGCAGGTTTCCTGCTCCACACTAAACTATTTTCTTCAGTGCCTTTATGCCCCTCTGTTCTGTCACCCTAGAAGAATGAACATGTCCTTGCACATTGCTCTGTTCTTTCCTGTCGTATCTACCATGTCATGAATAGAATTGACATTCAATAAGTCAGCAAGGTAATTGATTTTGTAAGAAGTGTTTGCTTGGCATCTGGGAGACAGAGACATATCCAGAGTATCTCAGGATGTTTAGGGCAGGACTAGACTAGTTGTTTACCATTTACCTGTCGCAGCCTATCCCAAAGTGTATTTTAATTAATTGAAAAGAAATGTCCGTGATTTAATCACAGCTCTTTGCTTTGTCAAAGTCCTCACTCCCGAGGAAAAATATAAAGATAAGGGCAAACTTTGAAATTAAAGTGGAGTTTGATTTAATTCTATAAAGGCCATATTCCTGAGTAATATCATCAAACTTTTTCAGATGCTGAGGTTAACACATCTGTCCCCCAAGGTGTCCGAATAGAGTGGAAAGTGGTGAGGATGTAATCTTAAGACAGATGGACAGATAGGCCAACAAGAAAGATCACTTAGATAATGCACTTGCTTTGTAATGGGCACAACCTAGATTCTAGCCTGACACCAAACATTGCTGAAGGAAGCTTCCTTGCTGTGCTGTCTTTCTATCTCTTTTTCTCAGTCTTTCTATCTGAAAGACATCAGCTTGTTGCTGTGAATCCCTTGTGACTATATGGGGGAAAAAAAAAAAAGGTACAACTGCTTAAGCACAAGACCTGGCTAGAAGCTTCTACCCTACCCCATTGTAGGGTAGAAGCTTCACAAGTGGCTAACTTTCTTCTTCTTTATCTCCCCCTCCTCTCTCAACTTCTTTCTGTCATATCTAATTAAATGGAAAAAAAAAAAAAAAGGCTGCTGGGAGTAGTAGGCTTGTAGTGCTGACATGGAACCTCAGTGATAACCCTGGAGGCAAAAGACAAATAACAATAACAACAAACAAGCAAAACAAAAAACGATTCATAAGGTTTTATCCTCACTATGTAACTAAGTGCCTATTACAGAGATGATGGCCAACAAAATCGGATTGAACGTGCAATGTTGTGATGAATTAAGGAATAAATTTTCTCAGGCTGGGAACTTGGTAGAACACACACAATACCACCCACAAGGACTACCATATGGGAATGTCTTCATAGGTGAAACTATAGGAGTGGTGTAGTGTCCTGCAGTATCTCTCTTTCTCTCTCTTCCTCTTTCCCTCTATCTAAAGGTGGTGGTGGTGGTGGTGGGGGAAGTCTTCTAGTAGTGGTGAAATCCTACAGGCACCTAGCTCCAGAAATCATCATGGTGGAACAAAAAAAAAAAAAAAAGGAGGGGGTATAAATGTATTTTCTCTGACTTCTGTGAGCTGTCCATGCACAATAACTGAACCCAGGGAGTGAGTCATTATGGAACCTCTGATCAGAAACTCAAGTGTGGAGGTGGGGGTGGGTGGGACAATGTTAACATGTGCAATCTGATAGGCTCTTTGGGATCAGAATAGAGGTTAGTGGGAGGATGCTGGACTGGTAGGCCAGAGATCTGCGCAGTAATGGAAGAACCTCCACACATAGGGTCCAGTTCTCATTAGCATGACCCTCAGGCAGGCAGGCATCTTTCCTGGAATAGCCATAGCTAAGGCCCCACTGTCACCTAGCTGTGCTCAGTGGGACCAGAAGTTCCCTGGAAGCTCACAGAATCCCTTCACTGCCCAGAGCAGAACTTTACATAATCATCCTGTTATGCAGGCCAACTGAATGCAAATGAATGCAAATACTCTGGCAAAGTTGGTCTGGCCCTGGGGCCTTTCCAAGCGGCCTTCCCTGGGCTCACAGAGCTGTGAGCACTGTCTGCAAAGGGGGAGCCATGAGGAAAGCATGGAAGAAGGAGGACACAGCAGTAATCCTTACAAGAGGAAAAGGAACAACTGACAGTTGAGAAAAACAAAAATCTGGATGAGGAGATTGATACAGAGGCTTCCTGTAGGAGGCAAGTGACTAAGCCACCAAACCCCACTCAGGCAATACTAGGGCTATTTTTTTTTTTTAATTCATAGCAGCTGCGGCCTGGGGAACAGTTGCTTGTCAGTGGCAGAAAATCACACAAGGCGATAGCTACTGAGAAAATGGGAGCTGGTTCCAAATTGTATTAGACCCAGAGATTACTCTTCTCTTCCTGCAGTCAGAGAAGTCTATAAAAGCCCTTTTGCGGCAGCTGCAATGGGCACTTTGTCGCTGAGGTGGTTTCTGCTTGGCGCCTTTGGAAAAGTGCTCACTCGGACTAAGTGGATTGTCAGCACTGCACAAGTCTCCACAGCAGCAAACAAGAGCAGAAAGCTCTGGAATGGACATGCCATTAGATGAGCACTGGGTGTATCGGAGCCTAAGCATTGAAGGAGACAGGCAGGGAGCACTCAGGACAATTAGAGGAGGAGGAAATAGTAGCAGATAGGGCCCAGAGGTGGCTTCTCAGGTAGAGCGAACATGTAACCAGGCGTGGCAAAGTGGTGGGTTTAAGTCCCCTGTCCCTGTCTGCAGGGGGTCAAGGGGGCTTCACAAGCAGTGGGGCAGTGCTACTGATGTCTCTCCTTCTCACTCTTTCTTTTTAGATTGAGACAGAAAGGTAAACAGAGAGTGAAAGAGACCACAGCTCCACAGCCTTCTGCAATGCTGTGGTGGCTGGACTTCAACATGGATCGAGTCCATTATCCACCTGAGCTATTTCTCTCAAAATAGAAAGAAAGAAAAAAGGGGGGGAGGGGAAGACTGACAATGTCCACAGCACAGCTGTGCAGACACCAAGTCCCAGTGATAACCCTGGTAGCAGGAAAATAAAAATTCAAACAACAACAACAACAAAACAGGAATTATCACAGGTATTGTGGGTTACATAGGATAGAGAAAAAAGAATGCTGAGAAGTTCTAAAATCAGCACCAGATTACAGGCAGACTGGGATGGAAATCAATACTGCTTCAACATTTCCGGAGTTAACATTTGCCTTGCCCTGGCCTGGAAATTGCTAAGCTGGTAGAGCACAGGGCTTGCTGGTTTGAGGCTCTTGACTGGGTCTCCTGGAGCTGAGGCCCCTCTACTGATGTGGTGCTCTGACATCTTTCTGTTTCCCTTTTTTTCTAACTCATGTGAACTAAGGACATTGAGTCTTAAAAAAAAAAAAAAAAGGGACAGGGTGGTGAAACAGCTTACTACACTGCCATGTGTGTGACCCAGGTTCAACCCCACCCTCCCAGTGCACTGAAGGAAGCTTCAGTGCTGTGGGCTCTTTCATATTCTCTCTCTCTCTCTCTCTCTCTCTCTCTCTCTCTCTCTTAAAATTGGAGGGCTCACTTAGAACCTACTAAGGAAGGATCGCCACTCACGAACGCCACTCACAGGGCAGCTAGACCTCTGTAGGATGATGCAATTCCCTGCTTCTCTACATGCACAAATGCCCAAATCAATTAGCTTCAGTTTCCCTCTACCAAATATTTCCATCTAGCCTATCATTAAATACTTATTGATTGCTCATTACATGCCAGACACATTTAATAAGCATCCGTGAGCATCTAATCTGTTAGTTCCTGAGCTGCACTGTGGAGGCAAACATTTACCTCTGTGGTGAGGTGAAAACTTTGTCCTCCAGCTCCAGGCTACTTATATTCTGTTGGGGGAACTCAGGGTTCCAGCCAGCCTCTGTGAGTGTCCACATAGTAACATGTGTGTTTTACTGGGTGCACCACTGCCTGACCCCAAGAATCAATTTCTCTCTCTCAAAAATATTTAATATTATTTATTTATTTTAGATGTCTATTTATTGATTTATTATTGGATAGAGAGAAAAACTGAGTGGGGTGGGGGGGAGAGAGAGAGGGAGAGACACCTAAAGCTTAATTTCATCACTCATGAAGCTTTCCCCTTCAAGTAGGGACCAGGGGGCTTGAACTGGAGTCCTTGTGTGTATGCTTAACCAGGTGTGCCACCACCTGCCCCCCAGAACCAATCTCTTTGTCTAGAGATCCTTAAACCACATCCTGGTTCCTTCCATCAAGCAGGTAGCAGGAGTATGTGCTGCCCAGGGCTCCACACCTGGAAGCTTGGAGATGAGCTCATACAATACTTCTAGGTAGTACTAATGGGAGAATCCAGAACTGGGCAGGCAGTGTAAGTCACTGAAAGGAAGACAGAGAGAGGGAGGGAAAGGAAGAGAGGGAGAGGAAGAGGGGGAGGGAGAGGGAGAGGCAGAGGGAGAGAGATAATGTCTCCATCCTCCTGTGCTTTCTGGTACCAAGCCAAGTCCACTGAACCACTTAGCAAATGCCCCAACTCTGGGCTGTTCTTCTGCCATGAATAAGGCTCTGATGCTTCTGAGGAGGAGTCAACCTCTTCATTTAAATTAATTGATTTACTTATATTTCATTTATTTTACCTTAATGAGAGAAAGACCAGAGTACTGCTCAGCTCCGGTTGAAGGTGGTATTGGGGATTGAACCTGGGTCCTTAAAGTCTCAGGCATGAGAGTCTTTTGCAGAACCATTATGCTAGCTTCCCAGTGCTATTTACTTATTTTTTATTGCCACCAGATGATCACTGGAGCTCGATGCCTGCACGAATCCACTGATCCTGGTGGTTTTTTTCTTCCTCTCTTCTTTCTTTCCTTCCTTCCTTCCTTCCTTCCTTTCTTTCTTTCTTTCCTTCCTTCTTTATTTTCTCTCTCTCTCTCTCTCTTTTTTTAGATAGAGACAGAGAGACATTATTCAGAGAGAAGGGGAAGACAGACAGACTCCCGCAGCCCTGCTTCGTCGTTTCTGAAGCTTCCCCTTACAGGTCAGGGACTGTAGGCTTGAATCTGGATTCCTGTACATGGTATCATGTGTGTTTTGCTGGGTGTGCCACCACCCGAAACCAGGAGTCAATCTCGTTATTAAAAGATCCAGTAAGTGCATCCTGGTCCTTTCGACTAAGCAGATAGTAGGGGTATTGTGCTGCACAGGGCTCCACACCTGCAGTGACCTAGGCATACTGAGACTCAGGATCAGGAAGGGACTAAGTACTAGTGATACTCAAGTGACTTTGTATTTGCAAAGTCATCACTTCCTTAGTGAGGCTCCTTCACAGGGACATAAATTGCCAACATCAGGCCCAATGGCACTGAAGTCCAAATGAAGGAAGGACAATAGCCTGAAGAGACTTGACCACACCTAGCTGGGCAGGTCCTCCTCATCCACCGCCTCATTGCCCCTCAGAAGCCTCGCCCTTCACCTCTGGGCAGCAAGGAGCCTTCAGTTTAGAGCTGTCCCTCCGACCTGAGATGCTTCTGCAAAGTGAGTTGCCTTTGAAAGTTGCCTGCTGACGCCCCCCTGGTCTTTCTCAGAGCTATCCTTGGGCGTCTTTTTAATGGTCTGCCCTTAATTGCATTTTCCTGTATGTGTCGTGCCAGTCAGCATGGAGTTTAATAAAACATTTTCAAGCTGCTTGGGCCCATTCTTCCCTCCTCACCTCCATCTTATAGAGTAAAAAGGTTTTAAGCCTCCTTTTTAAAAGGTGATTGATTTGGTGTGTTTTCTACTTTCCTTCCTGCTGTGGGGACATTTTTGCCTCTATGTGTGATAATTTTTTTTTTTAAAGAACCTTTTTTTTTTTTTCTGTGCCCTTAATTCCCACCCTGCTGTTGCAGAACCCAGGATTGGGCAGCTTTATTTCTTCAAGGAGCTCTTTGGTGTGCTCTGATTCTGTTGTTAGCTTGTTGGTGCTCTGGATTAGTGTGGCCAGGGCTCAGGGCTTGTCATTTAACATGAGTGACAAGCATGAGTGAGCTGTTAGAAGTGGATAGTAGGAACAAAGCAAAGGACTCTGGGAAAGGAGGGGAAGGGAGATGGTGGGAAGTGTGTAGGGGTCCTGGTGCATGGTGGAAATGAACCTACACTGAGGGTGAGAATGTTCTTTAATATATATATTGGATAGAGACAGAGATACACCAAGGTGGAATGGGTAGTCAGGGAGATAGAGAGACACCTGCAGCACTTGCTACATGGACTGTGAAGCTTTGCCATCACAAGCGTGGACTTGAACCTGGGTCCTTATGCACTGTGACATGTGCATGCTCAATCAAGTATACCACCACCCAGCCCCAATGAGTGTTCTGCAGACATCTATTATGAAAGATGATAAATCATACCCATGTGTCAACTATATATGTGTGCACTATAAACCATTAAGGCCCTAATAAAATGATTTTTTAAAAAACTGAGGAAAACATGACAAAAAATGTTTAAGAATTAAGTGGGCAGGAGGGCATTCTGTGTGCTGCAGACACAGTCTTTGTTGAAACAGAAGCACAGATTTTTCTTTTGGATATGACAACAGATAAGGGGAGTTCTATGTCATTGGGAATATAATTGAGGTCCTTTGAAAATGTGGTCTTAGGGGTGGGGAGACAGCTTAATTACTATGCAAAGGACTTTCATGCCTGAGGCTCTTAAGTCCCAGGTTCAATCCTCTGTGCCAGCACCATAAGCCACAATTGTGAAGTGCTCTAGAACACATCTTAGAAGGTAATCCAGTTGTGCATTTACTCAGGTAAGTCATATTTAAAGGAAGATGAGTGGTTCTCAGGGGAAATAGATCTTTGATGGAAACTTTGGTGATAATTAAGTGGTAATTATTTCTCTTCTGCCTCAAAATCATCTACTTTGTCACTTGATATCTCAACCCAGATAATTGGACAAATAGGTGGACACAGACATTTCAGAAATAAGTCTTGGACAAGAGGGTATAAATTAAGACAACGATATCAAAAATAATTAGAACAATGCCACAAAATGCTGAGGCTAGAAATATCACACACGTTCCTATTTGTCCAGACCATGACATAATTTTTCCATCAGTATGAACTCAGTAAAATATATTAAAACACAGATGGCAATAACTCTATTTTTATGTAGTCAGACAGACTTAGGATGAGTCAAGGATTCAGAGTTCTAGGCCCCCTTGACTTGCTCTGATAAAATGCCTGTCATGGAGGGGCCGGGCGGTAGCACAGCAGGTTAAATACACATGGCATGAAGCACAAGGACAGGTGCAAGGATTTGGGTTCGAGCTTACGGGCTCCCCACCTGCAGGGGGATCACTTCATAAGCAGTGAAGCAGGTCTGCAGGTGCCTATTGTTCTCTCCTCCTCTGTCTTCCCCTCCTCTCTTGCTTTCTCTCTGTTCTACCCAACAACAGCAATGGCAATAATAACTACAGGGACAACAAAATGAGAAAAAAAATGGCCTCCAGGAACAATGGATTCATAGTGTAGGCACCAAGCCCCAGTGGTAGCCCTGGAGGGAAAAATAAACTAAAATCATGGGACCTCAGAAGCATTTTCTTGAATCCACCTTGTAGACTAAAACAAACCACTTGAATGATTTTCTTTCTTTCTTTCTTTCTTTCTTTCTTTCTTTCTTTCTTTCTTTCTTTCTTTCTTTCTCTTCTTTCTTTTTTTGAGTATAAAGTATAAAATGTAGCTGTATCTTACCTGCACCATATGAAAGGAAGTAAAGCCGAATTTATTTCCTTGAATTCACAGATGAAGATATTAAAACTTAGCCAGATCAGGAACTTTATTGAAGAGCTAACAGCCACAATAAGAACTGAATCCTGCACAACTCCTACCTAGCAGCAGTCTAGTAAGTGGGGCTGCTTTCTGCACATGTGTGAATGAAGAGTCTCAGTAATAATTCTTGTTTTCTATTATGTTTATTTATTGGATAGAGACAGCCAGAAATTGAGAGGATGGGAGAGATAGGGAGGGAGAGAGACAGAGAGACACCTGCAGTACTGCTTCACCACTTGTGAATCTTCCCCCCCACAGATGGGGGCTGGGGGACTTGAACTTGTTACTGAAGTGGGTCCTTGCTCATTGTAACATGTGTGCCACCAGTGTCTCAGTAATAATTCTTGAGTTATTTTTTAAATATTGGATATAATAGGATGAACTAAAATAACAATATCAAACTAGATGATAAAATAATATTTTAAATAAAAGAGTTATTTAATATTTTGGATAGAGAAATAACTCAGGGGGCTGGGTGGTGGTACACCAGGGACCAGGGTAAACACACATAATATAAAGCGCAAGGACCCACAGTTTGAGCCCCTGCCTCCCCATCTGCAGAGGTGTCACTTCACATGTGGTGAAGCAGGTCTCCAGTTGTCTATCTTTCTTTCTTATAAGGATCCCAGTTCAAGCCCCCGACTCTCCACCTGCAAGAGGTCACACAAGCCGTGAAGCAGGTCTACAGGTGTCTGTTTTTCTCTCCCCCCTCTGTCTTCCCCTCTCTCCATTTCTCTCTGTCCTATTCAACAATGATATCAGCAGCAACAACAATAACTACAACAATGAAAAAGGACAACAAAAGAGAAAAAAAATCAAAAAATGGCCTCCAGGAGCAATGGATTCATAGTACAGGCACTGAGCTCCAGAGATAATCCTGGAGACAAAAACAAACAAACAAACAAAAAAGAACATGGTTCTCACAATCTCTGACCTAGAACCAGTGGCTACTAAGGCATTTTCTTGCTTTAAGAACCTACACTTCCTAATATTCACGTAAGGTTGAAAAAAAAAAAGGAGAGAAAAATCACATATCTATATGTATCCTCTTGGATTTACCTCTATCTTGTAATAGTACTTGGCAACCTATGTCTGATGATCAGTGGTCTGATAAGTGACCAGTACTCCGGTCACAATAGGGGTTAGGAGAATGAAAGAGGTGGGGTATGGGTAGGAGGAGAGGAGTGGGAGAAGGTGGGAGCCTGAAGCTTTGCCCCTGGTGCCCACTCTTCCACAAGAGGGATCCCTTTCTCTCTTCCTATAGGAACTGAAAGAGAGCAGCAGCAGCAGAAAATGTGAAGAGTGGGCCCATTGGTGAGGGAGCCTTGGGCTTCTTAGTCATGAATCTGCAGGATGCACATTCCCTGAAGCCCACACAATAAGTCTGGGAGCCAATAGTGACTGAGCATAGCCAGAGTTCCTCTGTCCATCAGTGGGGGTGTCCTGAGCTGCTCAGTTGAGCTCCTTCTTTCTCCTCACTCCCTTTCTCCTGACTGCTGTTCATCTTTCTCTGTTGCCCCCATTGTCCATCGCACCACCTGTTATCTTTATTTATTTATTAGAGACAGCCAGAAATTGAGACAAAGGGGGATACAGAGAGGGAGAGAAACAGACAGACACTGCAGACTTGCTTCAACACTTGTGAAGTTTTCCCCCTGCAGGTGGAGTCTTCGGGGCCTGAATCCAGGTCCTTGCCTATTATAACGTGTACTCAACCAGGTGCCCAATCACCGGGCCCCAGAAGCCTCTCTTTGTGGCTCCGCCCTCCTAGGTAGGCACCTTCCATCTCTCTTGCTTGCTGTGTTCTTTTCTGAACCTTCCTAGTCTAAATCTCATGCCAACTGCATCCTCTTCCTAGGCTACTAAAGCCAGAAAGGAACCTCAGAAAACAAACCAGGCCCAAGCCTACCTCTCCTGTTCTTCACCAAGCCAAAGTGGACATGTTTGGAAAGTTTGGTGCCAAGGAGATAGATAGATAGATAGATAGATAGATAGATAGATAGATAGATAGATAGAGTATGTGTATGTGTTTGTGTGTACTGCAAATAGTAAATGCAATGTAAAATCTATATCCTGTATCCAAAATTGATTCTTACTTTGTGTCTGAAGGAGCCCAAATTTCTTGTCCAGGACTCACTTGTACCTTGGAAACAGCAAATGTTTACACTGGCATTAGATCCCACGCCACTGCAGAGCTCTTACTGAGCATTTCTAGTTCCATTTAGATTTTTTGCTCTGGCAGTTCTGGGACACCCAGGGACTCTTCTGCTGAGCTATAGATTTATTTAAAACGTGTGCTTTCCCACTGAAAAAGTTCTAATAACTCAAAGAGCCAATAATAATACTATAATTAATGATGGTCTCTATCCAACGAGAAAGCTACTGCTTTTCCAGCAAACTGACCTCAATTTAGGTGACATTCTAAGGGCAATATTTCAGCAGACCTGTTCATCATTACCCACACACCAACCATGAGTAACTCTCCTCAGCTTTCAAGGAACCATTATCCAATAATAAAAACGCCAGCTCCTAGGGCATCACGAGGATGTTGGATCACTCAGGTAGCTGGTATATTATTTTAAAGGAGGTTAAAAAAAATCTCAGCAGAAATTAAAATAAGAATTAAGAAGATTTTTTTTAAAAAAAAGGAGACTAAAGAAAGGAGAACTAGAATAGAGGGTGACTGTTCCAACAAATATCTCCTTCTAAAGCTGTTTATGATAACAAGAGGATTAGGCAGCTCACATCCCAGCTCTATTAAAGTGAATCCCATGCCCCTTTTCTCAGACCCAGGCAGGTCTGAGAACATCAATCCTATCGCGACACAAGAGCCCCCGGGAAAAAGGAATCCTCCTGGCTGAGTGCCACCCGGTTCTTATAAACTGTTAACTGTGGTAATGAACCAATCCAAGAGACATATTAATAATGACACGAGGAGACACATTTATTGTTGATTGTTGAGATGGTGGTAGATTTATTGCCAGCTTGCCAGGAGGGAGGGCTTGGCCCAGCACTGGTGCAATTAAAAACAAATTGAACACAGGGACAAAGAATCAATAATCTAACAGGGCAACTTTTAGTTTGCAAAATACAAATATAAATTAATTGACCTGAACAGAGTTGCTAACTGGTCATTAATGCCTGCTTGCTGGCCAGTCAGAGCACAACATGCCCCCATAAGGGTGACTGCAGTGGACCGGGTTCACAGACTTCCAGAATTATCTGCCAGGCTTGGCTCTGGGGCATCTAATTGAGGGGTGATTTCCAACTCTACCAGTGAGAACAGTGGCTCTGTCAGATTTTTTACTCCAGAGGTTCTAAAGAATGGAATGTAAGAAATGCATAATGCTTTGCAGTGAGTCAATAAATGCAACAAACAAGTAGAAAGGTCTAAAATGACACCATAAAGTACCTAAAGAAATAGTTTTCTACTTAGATCTAGATACCCTCCTCACCTATCTCCTATTACACATCCCTCAATCACTCCAAAGCTAACCTTGTCAGACTAAGTAAGGACTACAAAAGCTGAATAATGGCAAGAGACTGGCATACTTTAATGATGAATCTTTAGTCACTATCAGGCCACCCCATCACGTGGGGCCCTAGTCAGGGAGTCGTGGGATTCCCACACAGACATGATGGGCCTAGACCTCTAGTAGATCACTCTCTCCACTGTCACTGATCATCTCCATTAGGAACAACATAATGGGTTCCTTTGTGGATCCCTATAGGACCTTGTCCGCAATATGGATCAACAGTTGTAGAGACTGTTCCATTCTCCAAAGGAAGGTTGAATAACATACTCTATCTACCACCCAAGGAAGATGGGTTCTGAAATTGGTGCAACCTGTAATGTTTCTGTTCCTGAACACAGAATACAAGCTCAGGCCTGCAGG
The DNA here is from genome assembly GCF_950295315.1 of Erinaceus europaeus. Lineage (NCBI taxonomy): Eukaryota > Metazoa > Chordata > Mammalia > Eulipotyphla > Erinaceidae > Erinaceus > Erinaceus europaeus. The sequence continues at coordinate 31,677,824 of NC_080181.1, forward strand.
GATGCAGAGGTTACATGGTCTTCTGTGCTGAATATTGACTCCCAGATCAAACTGAAGGTTTACACTTAACAATATTTATACACTTTCCCCATATTTGGGAGCTACTTTCTTCCCTGATCCAGATTTCTAGTCCTTTGTCCAGCTATGACACCATCTCCCCCGACAATAACTGGGGTCCACTTGCATTTCAGATGGCAAGCTCAGGCAAAAACTAGTAAAGTCATGGGCCCCTTGGAATATACCTAAAATAGACCTACTAGCTTTTTCCAAAATGCAGACCCCAAATCTTCATCTGCAATATTGTAGCCTTTAGGTTCATGACTAGTCAATGATTTGTTCTGCTTTGTATCTGCTTTTGTATCTTCTTTTTTAGCCACCAGGTTCCAGATGCTACCATGATGCCAACTGGATTCCCTGGACAGACAACCCTACCAATGTGTCCTGGAGCCCCTCTTCCTCAGAGCTCTGCCCCACAAGGGAAGAGAAAGATAGGTTGGGTACATGGATTGACCTTTCAATGTCCATGTTCATCAGGGAAGCAATTACAGAAGCCAGACCTTCCACCTTCTGCACCCCATAATGACCCTGGGTCTATACTCCCAGAGGGATAAAGAATAGGAAAGCTAACAGGAGAGGGGATAGGATACGGAGTTCTGGTGGTGGGAATTGTGTGGCGGGAATTGTTGTACCCCTCTTACCTATGGTTTTGTCAGTGTTCCCTTTTTATAAATAAATAATATAAAAATAAAATTAATTAAATTAATTAATTAAAAAATTGCAATATGTATGCTTTACTGTGTGATCTACCACCTGGCCTCTGTTCAGAAGGCTTTTACTCTTCCAGTGCTAGGATTCAACAAAATAGGGGCACAGAGTATTCATTTCTTACAACAGACTGAATTCCAGCTTAGAATTTGAATTTAGGACTTGAACCCAGGTTCTCACAAACAGTAATGTGTGTGTTTTATATATTTTTCCTTTCTTTTTCTTTTCTTTTCTTTTTTTTTTTTTTTTGACAGGGAAGAGATACCAAATCACTGATCTTCATTATAAGTAACTGGGGATCAAACCCATGGCCTTAGGTACGCAAGGAATGTACTCTAACTCTGATCTGCCTCTTCATTAACCCCAGAATAAAGCTTTTTATATTTGTATGAGGAGTCAAAATAGGAGTAAGTACAAGGGTGCAGTACTCAGACCCTGTTGTGAAGTAATGCGTATTAACAAAAGACTAAAGAATGCTTAGTTAAGAGCACTTAAATAAGGTTAAGTGGTTTGGGGATGCAAGGTTTGGCTTGGGAGTGCAAGTCAGACTCACTATGGATTTGTACAGAAACCAGTGCTACTCTGAACTGAAGCTATACAGGTCTTGTGGGTGGTGGAATTTGAAATCTCATGAAGGTCAAGATGAACTTTAATCTCCTAGGAGAATTTATGAACATTTACTAGTTTGCCCTTCTGGAAAGTGTGATTATCATCCTGCAGACAACAACAGGAATGCTTTCCTTGTTTTTATTTGCGCTATTGACAAACTAGACTCATAGGAAGTAAGACGAGAATGCCATGCAAACTGAATAGAACATAATAGGCATTTCATTTTCTCCTTCATCTCTACATCAGTGATGATTTTGAGAGCCTGTTTTATGACTGTTCTGTTTATTTAATTATCCTGAAAATAAGGTGAATGACAGCTCCAGGTCCTGTCACCTCTCTTTCTGACTACTGTGTGTCACCAGAGCAGGTGCAAGAACTGCAACACCTCCTTGGATGACTTGGAAGAAGCTCAGATAAAGCTCACACACTTTTAAAACCAGAACTCCTTATGGAATTGTTACCTTGTCTTCAGGCAGGGTCAAAACACCTTGCCAAGGTGCTCACACAGTATCAAGGTTTGCTTTGGTCTCACTCACCTTCGAGAACTCCAAATCTTCCAAGGCATATAATCAAGAGATTATAAGATCTTCACTCTCACTTTGTTAGAGGGCCACTGAACCTGCCTTCTTCCTTGAGGGTGATATGGATTATCAGAAGCCACAAAAGAAATAGTCATGAGACCTTCAGAGATTGTATGTGTGTGTAAGACAAAAATATAATTTTAGCTCCTAAGCAAATCAGAAAAAATTCCCATGCAGACAGCAACAGACATGGAAGCCTGATAAAAGAAAAAATCATAAACTATAAAGGACCTGTGCTAAATAGGAATATATGTGGGCCCTAGGTCAGATCTATGGGTTTAAAGAGTTAATGGTGTTTATATGCTTTTTCTTTTTTTAACATAAACACCATTCCCACCACCAAAAGACTGTGTCCCATCCCAACCACCCATCCCCGCCACCCCCCCCACCCCCCTACCCCTACCCCTCGCCGCGCCAGGAAGCCCAATGGCCACCTTCACCACAGTGTTTTTACTTTGGTGCCCTGCTCTCAATTTAATCAGATCCTGCTTTTAGTTTCCCTTTCTGTTCTTTCTCAACTTCTGTTGATGAGTGCTTTCTTATGTCTGGGAGCTACTCTCTGCTCTAATCCAGCATTCTAGTCCTATTTTCATCTCTGACACCGTCTTCCCAGACAATACTTTTAGCCCACTTGTATGTTAGCTGTTGAGCTCAGGCAAAGATTACTATAGCCACAGGGCCCTTGGAAGTAGACTTCTTAGCTTCTTCCAACAGGAAGACCCCCCTCATTTTATCTGCTTTATTCCTATCTTTGAGTTCCTGTTTATTAAACAATTTGTTCTGCTTTACATCTTACTGCTTTTCAGCCTCCAATTTGCAGATGCTGCTATGATTCTATGCTGACTTTCCTAGGCAGATGACCTCACTAATGTGTCCCGGAACTTCACCTTCACAGAACCCTACCCCACTCTGGAAAGATAGAAACGGGCTGGGGTTATAGTTTGACCTGCCAACATCCACGTCTAGCCCAGAAGTGATTACAGAAGCTAGACTTTCCACCTTCTGCACCCCATAATGAATTTTTACCATACTCCCAGAGGGGTAAAAAATAGGGAAGTTTCAGGGGCCAGGTGGCGATGTACCTGGTTGAGCTTATATATGACAATGCATAAGGAATGAGGTTGGAACTCTCAGTCCCCACATGCAGGAGGAAAGCTTTAGGAGTGCTAAAGCAGTGTTGCATGTGTCCCTCTGTCTCTCTCCCTCTCTATCTCCCCTTACCCTCTTGATTTCTGGCTGTCTATGTCTAATAATAATAATAATAATAATAATAATAACAATAGTGGTAGTGGTAATAGTAGTAATGAATAAGGAAGTTTCCAGTGGAGGAGATGGGACATGGAACTCTGGTGGTGGGAACTGTCTGGAATAGTAACCCTGTTATCTTACAATCTTGTTAATCATTATTAAACCACTATTAAAAATGAAAAAAAAAAAAGTCTTCTGAACTGTACTCTCACCAACTATGCATGATGCCGTACATGAAAGGTATGAAGACTTAGAAGATTTGGTGGAAGAGAACATCACTTCTATTCCTTCTAAAGGAGATGCCACTCAAATAACATCTTGGTGACACATCTTGAAAGAAGCAAGAGATAGTACATTCATGTTCATCATAACTTGGTCGGGTGGATGCACTGTTATGACAACAGATTCCTGAGATAATTCCCTTACTGGGAAGGTAATTTCCTTATCCTTGGTCCCTTCTAAGTTGTAACTGCTTTCTTGCTTTGGCCAACACTTAAATAAAAACAACAGGGTTCTACAACAGGGTTGATGTTGGTCAGAATGGAAAAGAGAAGGACAAGATATCTTTGTGTTCACACTCCAACCAGAAAGGGAATCATTGCCAATTTGAGTGAGCAATGGCCAGTCATCATTCAAAAGTGCTGTTAGCAAGAGGACTTCAATCCCCAGGGATCTGAAGAAAATATAAAGAAGAAAGAATAAGAATCAATATTCTGACTGTTTCTTTGTTAGGCAGGAAAGACATGGAGTCCCATGTCTTTCTGAGAAGTTATATTAAAACAACAACAGAGTCCAAACTATTGTTCAGTCCTTTCATTTGAAAACCAAATTCATGACACCCAAAGAAGTGAGATTTATTTTGTACTATGGACCTGTTAAGTCAATGTACTTTCTTTGTAACTGCAGATTTTCTAGTTTATAGGTGCCTTTTTAAAGATTTTTAAGATTTTTTAATTTTTAAGATTTTTAAGATTTTTTAATTTCTTATTTTTAATTTTATTATCTTTATTTATTGACTAGAGACAGCCAGAAATTGAGAGGAAGAGGAGAAAGAGGGGGAGAGACAGAGAGACACCTGTACAAAGCTTTCCCTCTGCAGGTGGAGACCAGGATTTGAACCTGGTTCCATGAATACTGTAAGGTGAGTGCTTCACCAGGTATGCCACCACCTGGCCCCCTTATAGGTGCCTTTCAGACTCATATTTTCAAATGCAATAATAATGATATACAAAGAGAAATGCAGCAGGTTAAGCACACATGGTACGAAGCTCAAGGATCGGCATAAGGATCCTGGTTTGAGCTACAGCTCCTCACCTGCAGGGGAATCACTTCACAGGTGGTGAAGCAGGTCTGCAGGTGTCTGTCTTTCTCTCCATCTCTCTGTCTTCCCCTCCTCTCTCCATTTCTTTCTGTCCTATCCAACAACAAAGACATCAGTAACAACAACAATAAAAACAAGGGCAACAAAAGGGAAAATAAATAAATATATAAAAACAAAACAAAACAAAAGGGTTACAGCATACATGTGTGCACCTACGGAACATTAATTAATCCCATGAAATTATACTCATCACCCCAGGATAAGAAGCCCAGGAAAGAAATCCCTTGAAGACAAAGGCCTACATATCTGAAACAGAGGGTAAGTTGAGGGTGAGTATTTTTTTAAATTTTTTAAAAATTATTTATTTTCCCTTTTGTTACCCGTGTTGGTTTTTATTGTTGTTGTAATTATTGTTGTTGTTGTTGATGTCATCATTGTTAGATAAGACAGAGAGAGAAATGGAGAGAAGAGGGGAAGACAGAGAGGGGGAGAGAAAGACAGACACCTGCAGACCTGCTTCACCACCTGTGACGCGACTCCCCTGCAGATGTGGAGCCAGGGGATCGAACCGGGATCCTTAAGATGGTCCTTGTGCTTTGCGCCACCTGCGCTTAACTCACTGCCTGACCCCCTAGGGTGAGTATTTTTTAAATGGTTTCTTATTCAGTGCTAGGGAATGAATCCAGGGCGTTGTAAGTGCATGGTACTCTGAATAATCTCTCAGGGCTCATTTATTATTATTATTATTAATTATTATTATTATTTTATGAGCTGATGACATCATGCATGCAGAAATTTATCATTTTCAGGCTACATCAGCAGTCAGAGAGAAGGAGAGATATCTTAGCACCAGAGCTTCCCCCTGTGTCTTGGCCCTACCCATATGGTACCAGGGTATGTGCACCACCAAATGAATTTTCTCTCCAGTCTTTTACATCAGTTTTATATTCTGTATTAAGCAGAGAATGAGGGAGAGACCTAAGCACTGATTAACTATCCATGTTGTTTCCATGTGTTGCAGGGACTGAATCCAGGGCCTCACAGTTGGCAAAGCACGTGCTTATTCTGCTACCTTCCTGGACCCTGGGGGTAGAGTGTTTTTGAGTCTCAGTCTTGCTTTCCCCCACCTCCTTCTTTCAGGAGCAAGTATGATTTATAAACAAGAGGCCAAATATATTAATTTCATGCCGACTGCCTACTTTTCTTAAGGCTGAGAATAACACACATTAATTTAAATGTATAATATTTGGACCTGGTACCTTAAACCACTCAGCCATGCTGACACATTACATGCATAACACTTGGAAGAAAAAGGGGAAATTGAAACAAACAAATAAAGAGTTACATAGGAAGTAGTGAAATCAGTGAGTCCCTGGCAAACTTTTGAACTGGGGGCAGGTGAGCTTGTCATTCTGGAAATCTCTGTCCACCCTCTGCCCCCATGTGCCCTCTGTGTAGCACCTGCTTCCTGCCAGACTTCCCCCACTGTTCCACATCCTCCCTCACCCAGCCTTGCCCTCTCCACCCCAATAATGGCTGTCTCAGTATCCACCCTTCTCTATAACACCTCTGAACATTTCTAATCCCCCCCCCCCAACAACTAGCAAGATTTACTTGCCATCTGATTCACTCTGAGCTAGCAGTCTGATGGGCTCACAAAATATTGGATGTAGGAAGTAGGTGGTGTCCTGTCACCTAATTTGCTAATGTAACTTGGACAAATCACTGCCAACTTTCTGAACTTCGTTGTATTGCCATGAAATGCATGAGGTGGCAACTTTCTGTTCTATCTTCCAGGGCTTCTGTGAAGAAGATTTAAAAGAGATACTGGAGGGGGTCAGGTGGTATCACAGTGGGTTAAATGCACATGGTGCAAAGTCAAAGGACCAGCAAAAGAATCCCAGTTCCAGGCCCCAGGCTCCCTAGCTGCATGGAGGTCACTTCAGGGAGAGTGAAGCAGGTCTTTCCCCCTCTCTGTCTCCTCTCCTCTCTTGATTTCGCTGTCCTATCCAACAACAATAACAACAATGCCATCATTAATAATGACAACAATAAGGGCAACAAAAAATTAGAAACATGGCCTCCAGGAGCCATGGATTTGTAGTGCAAGGACCGAGCCCCAGCAGTAACCCTGGAAGCAAGGCAATTTAATTGATTAGTTAATTAATTAAAAAATTTTAAAAATTAAAAAAGAGAGATACTACACATAACACTCTTCAGCTATTCATGTTTGGATGCAAATGCCTCTCCCCAGCCCCATACAAACATTGATGGAGGGAACATAAAGTCTTTAGAGGCTCCCTCATCTTTGAGTATTTATTTTTTATTTATTATTTGTCAGTGAGACTTCACTTTGGGAAGACTTTTTTCAGGTAGACAGATAGATAGATAAATGGAAGACAACACAGTGCATTACACCAAGGTTGTGTGCATGATGAGGGTACACTATACTATACACGTAAGCTAGTTTGCCAGTCCCATGTTTTAACTTTGTAAAAGCTTTATGATACTATTTACAAATTAAAAAAGAGGAGAAGAAAAAAAAAAAAAACCAGAACATCACTCGGACACACGCAATGCCAAAGATCAAATGCAGGACCTTATGTTTGACAGTCCAATACCCTACCTGTTGCACCATCTCCTGGGATGCATATATACAGGCTGTGTTCTGCTGTCTCAATGTCAGTCTGATATAAACTTTTGAGGGTTGGTGTGAAGTTCGACTGAGATAAGGTTTCTATTTAAAGTGCTTCTAGATCAGGTGGACTAGGGCGAGACTCTGGTGGACAAATCTGCTGCTAAACTCAACTTCAGGCTCCAAGCAGTTTCACTTAAACTAACTTCAAGTTCAAAGATCTAAGCCTCTTGTAGCTATCTATAATCAATAATTATTTTTTTAGTTTTATTACATTATTATTATTATTATTATTTTTTATTAGAGCATTGCTCAGCTCTGGCTTATGGTGATGCGGGGGACTGAACCTGGGACTTTGGAGCCTCAAGCATGAGAGTCTGTTTGCATAACCGTTATGCTATCTACCCCTGCCCAGTTTTAATTTTTTAATTATTATTGAGGGGGTTAATGCTTTATAGCACAATCATTTACACTTGCATACAGTTTCATTATATGATAAGCTCCTAGAATTTTCTTCTTATCCACTTTTCCCTCCCTCCCCAGAGACCTTTGCTTTGGTGTAATACACCATGTTCAATCCATGTTTCACTTTGTGCTCTAGACAATTATTTTTTTAATTTTTAATTTTTTCCCTTTTGTTGCCTTTGTTTATCATCATTGTTGCTGTCGTTATTGTTGTTATTACTGTTCTTGATGTTGGACAGGACAGAGAGAAACGGAGAGAGGAGAGGAAGACAGAGAGGGGGAGAGAAAGATAGACACCTACAGACCAGCTTCACCACCTGACTCCCCTGCATGTGGGGAGCTGGGGGCTCGAACCGGGATCCTTACACTGCCAGTCCTTGTGCTTCACGCCATGTGCACTTAACCCACTGCTCCACTGCCCAGCTCCCTAGATAATTACTTTTTACTTTTGGACAGAGACAGAGAGAAATTGAGAGAGGAAAAGATAGTGAGGGAAAGAGAGAGATATCTACAGCACTGCTTCCTCACTTGTAAAGCTCCCTCATACAGGTGGCGACTGGGGGCTTGAGCCCAGGTCCATGAACACTGTACCAGGCTGATGCACCACCATCCAGTCCCAGTGGCTATAGATATCAGCTTGCTAGGGAGTCTCAGCTGTGAGAAGTTAACAAACTTCATGTCTAGCGCTCTGCAATAAGATGAACTTAGCAAAAGGTTTTCTTTCTCTTCCTCCTCACTGTCCCCCCAAAAACATTTGACCATGAACAGATTTTCAAACTAGCTAAGGCAGCAAATAGCAAATTATCAGCATCCAAGATGCCAAGACCCACCAGGCATTCCTGAATATCTGCTTCTGGCATTGGCAGTGGCAGCTAGTGCAGCACCAGGATACCCAGGGAGCTTGAGAATACTGAAGAGTTCAGGACCCCTAGAGAATGACAATTCCCTCCAGGAAGCTCAAAGGTGACAGAGTATCAAGTAATGACTGGATGAAGTGGCAATGTTTAAATGGTGCAATCCTGGAGGTATGAGCTATCAATACCTCTTCACTTCTCTCTCTTGGCCTCCCCACATCATTTTTGGGGAGACTTTTCCTCTTAGCCCCCAGTGCTAATTTTCTTTCTCAGGCTTTGTCCTGACTTTAGTTGGTATTTCCAAGCAATAGCAAGAAAAATAGGGGGTGGGGGTGGTGGAGAAAGTAAAGTTGGGAAATCCTCATGCGGTTTCAGCAGGAAAAAAAGACTTTGGGGGCCCAGGCAGTGGTGCACCCAGTTAAATGCACAGAGCACCAAGTGCAAGGACCCAAGCAAGGATCCAGGTTTGAGTCTCCACTCTCCACCCACTGGGGGGATGTTTCACAAGTGGTGAAGCATCTCTCCCTTTTTATCTCCTCCTTCCCTCTCATTTTCTCTCTGTCCTACTGGATAAAATAGAAAGGAAAAATGGGTTACCAGGAATGGTGGATTCATAGTGCTGACACTGAACCCCAGTGACTAGAAGAGAAGAGAAGGGAAAAAAAACCTTTAGATGCAGTCTGGAAGAACACTAATCTTGGCATCACATGACCCAAGTTCAAGATCCAGTCTTGCTCCTTATTCACAAGGGAACCCTGCTGTCCTCTTAACCTCCAGGAGCTATGGTTATCTAATTTGCAAGATGGAAGTAACAGTCATAGGCCTGCGGCCTCCCAGGGCTTGTTAGAAGGGTCAGATGAGAAAAAGATTGTGACCGGCTCTGGAAAGTACATGTTCATTGAATTCCAACTCACCTGGTAGTAGGACATCCCTTAGTTGGTCACAGTGAACACTCTCATACCTTCAGGGAACCGTCAACTATTTCTGTCCACTCTGAGTCATCTGGACACCTCTGACTCCCTTCCTTCTCTCTCTGCTTGAAGGGCTTTGCAATCACCTCCTTTGTGTGCCAGTTCACCTGCTGTTTCAATCTTCCCCTCTGCTCATTTAACAAATATTTGCTGAATGCTGAGTAGCTATGCCCTACACAGTGTCCTATGAGCTGGAATAGACATAAATAAATTATAGTTCCGGCTGTTCTCTAGGAAGAGTTAATCTCAGAAAATGTGTGTACTCTCATGCTAATACACTCATGATGAATCTCAAATCTATCCCTCCTGGTCTGAAGTTACACCTGTTTCTTTGTTAGATAATACCTGTGTAATGCTTGTGTTTTCTTTATCTCTAAATCCAGCAGGTGAAACAGTTCCCTTTCTTCACAGCACAGAATCCTAAACTCCAGATTTCCTAGGAAGAACAACATTTCAACATGTTGACAAACTCAAAATGGTGGGCTATCATCTCTTTTTAGTATTTCCTCTTTTGGAGTGTTGCTGTGAATTGTTTCAACTCCTCCTTTTTTTAAAATGCCACCAGGGTTATTTATCACTGGGGCTTGGTGCCTGCATAATAAATCCACTATTCCCAGTGGCCATTTTTTCCACCACTTCCCTCCTTATTTGACAGGACAGAGAGAAATTGAGAGGAATGAGGGGAGGGAGGGAGGGAGAAAGACAGAAAGACACCTACAGTACTTGCTTCATTACTTGTGAAGCTTTCCCCAGCAGGTGGGGTTCAGGGGCTCAAACTCGGGTCCTTTGCATGATAATGTATTCATTTAACCGGTGCCTATTTCTTTATTATTATTATTATTATATTTATTTATTTTCCCTTTTGTTGCCCTTGTTGTTTTTATTGTTGCTGTTGTTATTGATGTTGTCATTGTTGGATAGGACAGAAAGAAATGGAGAGAGGAGGGGAAGACAGAGAGGGGGAGAGAAAGACAGACACCTGCAGGCCTGTTTCACCGCCTGTGAAGTGACTCCCCTAGAGGTGGGGAGCCAGGGGCTTGAATTGGGATCATAAGCTGGTCCTTGTGCTTTGTACCAATTGCACTTAACCACCGCGCTACCACTGGGACTCCCACCAATGTCTATTTCTTTTCTTTTGCTTTCTTTCTTTTTCTTTCCCATTTGGGTTATTTTGAGGCTCAGTGCCTGCATGACTACTCAAGTACTAATGGCAGCCATTTTGTTTTTTTCTTTTCATTCATTCATTTTTTCCCTTTCTTTTTCTGAGAGGGAGGGGGAGGGGAAGGAAGGGGGAGGGGGAGGGGGTGGGAAAGGGGGAGGGAGAGGGGGAGGGGGAGAGAGAGAGAGAGAGGAGAAGAGAAAGGTACCTGCAACATTGTTCCACTATTCATGAAGCTTCCTCCTTGCAGGTGGGGAATAGGGACTTGAACTAGAGTCCCGGAGGGTGGTGATATGTACACTCTATTGAGTTTTCCACCACCTGATTCCCTACTTTCTCCATTTCTATAGGTATCACTACAGTCTATACTCAGCACACCTTTTGAGGGCTGAAAGTGATCCACATGCTTCCAGCTTCTTTCCATGTCACCTACACAGGACTGCAGGTTGAGTTTCCTGCCTTGCCTCATCCACACAGATGCACTTGCTCTGGGTTGCTTGTAAACTGAGGTATGTGTTTCAGAACACACTATCATACAACTCTCCATGCCTAGAACCATTCCTGCCTTAACAAAAGAGCCTTAGGAATCAATGATATCATGTTAATGAATGTCACTTCCGGCAAAGGGAAAGATCTAGGAATTAGTTCCATCAGCTCGGTGCCCAAGGCAACCTTTATAAACCAGTAAAAGACAGGCTCTGAGTTAAGGAAATGCTGTTTCTTGGATGCTGACAATGCAAGCCAAGTGACAATGAGGTCGAGGCACTTGGGGACTCTTCCCTTTCCAGTAATGGCACTTGATTGGCAGAGGTGATGAGATTCTAACATTCTCCAATGGACAGAAGATAAATAAACACTTTAAAAAAAAAAAAACAGACAAGTTGCAGTTCGGAAATTTTTCAGTTTTTCTCATTGCAAAATCAATACCCATCAGCAGTTTGAAATTAAAGGCAAGATTAGGCCTCAATTTATACATGTCTTATTGTATTCCAAAAGCTTTCTACTCAGTCAGGTAAATCTTCTTTAAGAGGATTAGGAAACTTTCATTATCTTTATCTAACCTGCACTAATACTGAGTCTGAAAAAATTTAATCTATAGACTGGACAAAAGCCGATACTGCTGCGGAGATGGTGGGCTCTTAGGTTTCTTTCTAGTTGAGCAGCTTGTCTCTGCTCACCACCATCCCTCTCGCCTGGGGATTCAACTGGTTTCTAAGGAAAGAACAAGTCATCCCATAACTAACTCAGACAGAAGAGAATACAGTTCTCTGACACTCTTAACCTCTCAGGAGATGAAAAGCCCAGTGTGCTACATGTGCCAAGAGGCAGCTCACTTCTTCCATCTCCACTCTCGCCTATCTTCCGTATCACAGGCCATCTCAGATGACTGGAGCTGGAAGAGACATTCGTCCTACAATATGGCACCTGTGAGAAACTGAAGTCTGCAGTAGAAGCCTCCACAGCTCTGTTCTTGCCTGTCCACAGCTTCCTTCTGACCCACATCCCTGAGGCTCAGCATTGGCCTGTGTGTTCCACCCACGAAGTGCCTGCTCCATGTGCACCTCAAAGAGCTTTATGCCCGAAACTCAGCAGCACTCACCATTCCTGGCCAGGACTGACGCTGACATGCTTCCACAATCTGTCTTCTTTCCTGAAAAGTGATAGCCTTGTTCTGTTTGAGTCTGTTTTTCTGCACAGGGCTTGACAGTTCCTTTTCATTTCAGGGCTGTGTTTTCTGAATCTGAAGATAACTTTGCTGTCAAGGCCATAGAGGTGCCATGGAAGTGTCACTTCCAGTGCTGAGAATCTCAGTTGCACTGGAACCAAGCCCGGTTGGTGGGCGGGGGAGTGAGAACTCATATGCCCCTGTTTGCTGCCTCCTCAGAAACTTTCAACAAATGCCCCAGCTCCTTGGAGATGCTTGAGCTCCTCAGCACCACCACTATTATTGGAGAAGTGTATCAACTGACAGTTGTCACTATCTCTACATGGCAGGCTGACTTGTGGCCCCGAACCACTCATCACCACCAACACATCCCTGGGTGAGGCAAGCATGAAGAATGAAGGTAGTCGAGGGTATGGGCATCTGTCATAGGGCAGGCTGGTCCAAGCATCACAGAGATGGGCTGAGAGGCTCAATCAGGCAAGGCTACAGGTAACACGGTAGCATCAGGGACTTCTGGGGGAACATGAGCTGCCCTGGGCAGACCTCTGGCTATACACAAGCCATGACCAACGACCGGTGACCAGCAGAGGCAGGGGCTCTAATGCTGTGCTTGCAAAGTGGTGCTCTAGCCACAGGAAAAGAACCGCTATTCTGAGTCGCTAACATGGGCTAACAGGTGACAGTCACTCAGCCCTACCCAAACACTCCACAAAACCCACTGAGTTGATCATTTTTAATAGCTGGACTCAGTGGGAGAGTCTGAGTAGGACTGAGTGTTCATCACCTGTTAAGTCACTTGAACAGTTCAGCATGACTATTCTTAGAGAGTGTTTTGCAGAAAACTGAGACTTTTACACAATGTACCAGCAATTATATTTACTGTTGACTTTTAATCCCAATAAAAACATTTTTTAGGGGGCCAGGTGGTAGCGCAGTGGGTTAAGCGCCCATGGAGCAAAGCGCAAGGACCAGCGTAAGGTTCATGGTTCGAGCTCCTGGCTGCCCACCTGCAGGGGGGTTGCTTCACAATCGATGAAGCAGTTCTGCGGGTGTCTATCTTTCTCTCCCCCTCTCTGCCTTTCCCTCCTCTCTCCATTTCTCTCTGTCCTATCCAGCAACAATAACAACAAGAATAACAACAACATCGATATACAAGGGCAATAAAAGGGAAAACATGGCCTCCAGGAGCAGTTGATTCCTAGTGCAGGCACTGAGCCCCCGTGATAACCCTGGAGGGAAAATAAATAAAAAAATAAATAAAATAAAACAAAACATTTTTTAAACCCCATTGAGTTGAACAAAGCCTTTTTTTTTTTTTTTACAGGAAAGCATAGCTGAGAGGATCCAGGTTAGTTAGCAAAGATGTCATGCATATTTCACGAATGGAAAACCATCAGCTGAATCTACTGTAGAAGGAATCTAATGAAAGGCAGTTTGTAAACACTAAATCACATACAGAACTCTTTCCAGGAGCTCAGTTCAAATCTCCTTACTGATACCAGCATAAGGGGAGGAGAACTAGTTGTCTCAGAACTTTGTGGTTACACTGAGTCCATATGTTAGGGAAATTGCTTTACATGATAGGGGGGAGGGTGCTTTGATATTCAAGGTGAGGTCAAAACAAGTTCATTCATAACACAGTCTTGCATTTCAAAAAATTCCCAACAATTACTGGAAGGTTTCACTCATATGTGGAATATAGAGACTTAATTGAAACACATGAATTTGACAAAAGAAAGAGGAGAAAAAAAAAAAAGAAAGGAAAGAAGAGGCAGCTAACCTCTTAACCCCGACTCTAAGACTTTGTAAAGAATTATGGTGCTTATCATTGGGGAAGTGGGGATACAAAACTCTGGTAGTTGGAGAGGTGTGGAACTATATGCCTAATCCCTTACAATCTTATAAAGCACAATTATGTCACTAATAAAAATTAAAAATAAATAAATAAAACGACTCCCAAATATGTACAAGTACCATTTGAATGTCTTTAAATATTAACATGGGGTGCTTGATATCTGAGATTTTAACATCCCTATCACTTTATTTTTATCCCAACAAAATAAAATTCAAGTGAAGAGGTATTTAGTACTATGCCTGAGTTATACCGATTTAAAAAATAAATGGAGGGCTGGGTGGTGGCACACTTGATTGAGTGCACGTTACATGCTCAAGGACCCAGGTTCGAGTCCCCAGTACCCACCTGAGTGGGGAAGCCTTGTAAATGGTGAAGCAGTGTTGCAGATGTCTCTCTCTGTCTCTCTACCTCTCTGTCACCCCCTTCCCTCTCTATTTCTGGCTGTCTCCATCCAATAGATAAATGTACCCTGGACAGTTAGAGCCCCCGGCTCCCCACCTGCAGGGGAGTCGTTTCACAGGCAGTGAAGCAGGTCTGCAGGTGTCTATCTTTCTTTCTCCCTCTCTGTCTTCCCCTTTTCTCTCCATTTCTCTATGTCCTATCCAACAACAACAATAACTATAATAATAAAACCAGCAGGGCAAAAAAAAGGAAATAAATAAATATTTTTTAAAAATGTACCCTGGAACCCGACTTCTCCAGAGCCCTCCCCGACTAGTGAAAGATAGAAATGGGCTAGGAGTAGAGATGGACCTGTCGATGCTCATCTTCAGTGGGGAAGCAATTACGGAAGCCAGACCTTCTACCTTCTGTACCCCAATAATGATTCTGGGTCCATACACCCAGAGAGATAAAGAATAGGAAAGCTTTCAATGGTGGGAATTGTATAGAGTTGTACCCCTTCTTGTCCTACAGTCTTATCAATCATTATTAATTCAATAAAAAATAATTAATTTTTAAAAAGATAATAAAAATTTTCAAAAAAAGAAGAAATGGAGAAGTTGCCAGTGATACCTCTACCTCTCCTCCTTTAAAAAGTTATGTAGACATATGACCAATGTCCCTAAATTCATGTCAATCTTGGTTCTGTTTTGGAACTGAGAGTCAGTGTCTAACCCTTTCATCAACCCCAAAGTAGACCTGAGAAAAAGCCTTCAGAGCCCTTTCCAAAACATGCACAACCATCAACCATCCAACAACAGTGCCAAGTTAGATGGCTTCATATCAATATTATTAGCCATCTATTGTGAAACTAGCCTCAGTGTTGACCAAAAGACAAAGAGACTAGCACCGTTACTAGTGTTGAATCTCTCTTGTCCAAACTCCAGAGTGCCAAGTCACTGAGATAGCTCAGTTAGCACAAGACAATCAAACTCACAAATGAGAATCCAGAACTCTACAATCAAATAGACATTTTGTGAAGATAGTCAAGGCCTAGTCAAGAACCTAGCAACAGAAGGAATCCAGTTGCATGCATTCCTTGTTTGACTGTGTATAGGACATGCCTTTTATGACTTCAGATCTAAGTAAATTAAAGGTTTAGATCATGCTTCCCTCTATTCTTGCTCCCTGGACTTCAAAGTCCAGGTGTGACTTACCTTGCACTATGAGGTGGACCCGGGAGGTCTTGGGATGGTTGTCTGTCTGCACGGAGCAGGTGTAGGGGCCCTCGTCGTACACATCCACGTTCTGGATCATGATGCTGTACTGGGTTGGTGTGTTGACCAGGATAATCACACGAGGGTCTATGGACCACTTGTCATTCCCGGCGTAGAGGATGGTGCTGCGGTTTAGCCAGGCCACTCGAGTGACTCTATCATCGATGGTACACCTGCAGTTGAGTGCAGAGGCAGGAGGAGGAAGAGAAAGGAGGAAACAAGGGAGGTGAGGAAGGAAAAAGGAGGGAGGAAGGAGGAGAGGAGCATCAAGGAAGAGGAAAGTGGGGAAGAGAGGGTTGAGATATTATATTAATAAATATGGTAGTTGTGTTTGCAGGAGTAATGAAAAAACATAACCCAGTGCTACAAGGAAGCAATCAATTATTGATGAAACTTCCTAAATATAGAGTAACAGTGGCCTGAATCATCCTGAAGGACCGGCGATACCAAATCATTTCTATTTGATTTAGGAGCAATTTATGTGAATATCTTTGCTGTATATTTGCTTTCCATTTTATTTTTCCCTTAGGCTTGTATGAAAATTAGTTTACATTTCTTGAGCACATTTACCATCTTGTGGGAGAACTTGCCCAGGGGAGAGAAAGTGGATTGGTATTTCAAATAGGTCACAGATAATCCACAAAGCACATGCGTCACTTGTCCTTAGTCAAAAATTGGAACACTTCTACCTCCAGACTCCCCTGGTATAATCTCTTCGTACCCTTTAGCTACCCAAAGCCTGCAAATCACAACTCATAATGTGGATTGTTAAAATTCACCTTCTATAGCCAATGGTTACTGCTTGAAGTTTTAGTAGAGGGAAGAAGAAATTAGTCCGGCAGAATTGCACCTCCAAAAGGCCAAGTGCAAGTTACTATGTCCTAGAAACTGGGTTCAAGATGCAATGCCTCCATTCCCACCCGCAGGGGCCATATTTCATGAGTGGTGAAGCAGTGCTGCAGGTGTCTCTCTTTCACCCTTCCTATCTCCCCCTTCCAGTTCAGTTTCTCTGTCTCTATGCAATAAATGAATGAATACATTTTTTTAAAAAGTACAAAAAATATAAAAGCCAAGTCTCTGAATAACTCCCGATGATGATAGTTGAATTGTGAGTTCTGGAAATCAGCATGATTAGAACTAGGTGGCAAGTGGAGACAGATAGGAAGAAGTCACCCTCTAATTCCTGGAGTTACACAAGACCAGATGACAAGGTGCAAAGAAATATTAAAGAAATATTTTCACTTTTATCTTGGTCAATTACGTGAGTTGGCATATATATTTGAGAGGGGGGCCAGTGAAAGAGATGAGGGCTGGCCAGTGGCATATCTAGTAAAGTATACATGTTACAATGTACAAAAATCTAGATTCAAGTTTCTGGTTCCCACCTGCATGGGTAACACTTCACAAGACATAAAGGAGGGATGCAGGTGTCTCTTTTTCTCTCTATCTCCCCCGTCCCCCTTGATTCCCATCTCTATCCAACAAATAAATAAAGTCTTTTTTTTTTCTTTAGAGAAAAGAACAGAAGAGAGCGATGGAAACCAAACATGAAAGGTTTCTTCAATGTTATGGGGACCAGGTTCGAATCCAGGTTGAGCACATGGCAAACTGGAGCACTAGCCAAGTGAGCTATCATACTGGGCCAGTTGACAAATTTTAAAATTTAAATTAAGAGCTGAAAATGATGTACTTTTGATCTATTGAGACTTTTCACATTTAAAATAAAAATGTCACAATATTCCCATACACATATATACACATACATGTACAGTAGAATTTAAGCTTCATAATGACTTGGTATGCATGAGGGTCTATTTTCAAACTTCATAAGCAAGCTTTTTTGATAGTTATAAAAGCTGTGCCACTTCTTTTTTTTATATAAATCTGAATACACACACACACACACACACACACACACACACACACACACACACACACACATCTTGGATAGAGACAGAGAGGAATTGAGACGGCAGGGGAAGATAGAGAGGGAAAGAGACAGAGAGACCCCTGCAGCCCTGCTTTCCCCCTATAGGTGGGGACCAGGGGCTTGAACCTGGATCATTGTGCACTGTAGTATGTGCACTAAACCAGGTGTACCACAGTCTGGCCCCCTGAACTTTTATTTCCACTGTATTTTATTCTTGAAAATTCCTTTATTGATCCGCTATCTTATTTATGAGTGTAAACACATACTTACATTTATCCTTTGTTCTGCGACCATAGCTCTAAGTAATTTTTTATTTTAGATTGAGTTATCATTACAACAGCAGTATTGGTAAAACAATATAGATATATTGATTATGCATGCTGTTAAGTAATAATTAAATAGAAAAAGTAAACTTTTACTGGAAATGGAGTTCTTAATGGGGCAGATGAGGGTTTTTATGCTTTGGATAAATATGAGAGAGCTCTGATCAATTCCATTTCTATTTTTTACTTTGAGAAAAACCTGTTTCCCACAAACAGTGAAATGGAAATTAAAATCTTGTATAGTGATGCCACTCAAGTCATTGAATCCTTTCCAAGATATATGCCCCAAATCACATTGTAATATAGCTTCAAACATTATTTTAATGATCTCCCAGATGACAATTTAATTAGTTCCTCCTTCAGTTTATTTTAAAGCAATGCATTGGGAAACACCTGACTTGCAAAGGGCTTGGTAAGCCAACATTAGGTTCATTCAATTTCTCAATATCTGAATGGTGTGTTTCTAACTTTTTGCCAAGTTCTTCTAAACAGTGATTAAAAAGGTAAATTATTATTGTTATTTTTTATTCAGAAGCACCTTGCCTAACCCAGTACACCTAAAAAAAATGGAGAGAAATCAAAATGCAGTTTATTCATTTTTATTTTTATTATTATTGTTGCTGTTGTTGTTTTGCCACCAGGGTTTTCAATATGGCTGGCTGCCAGCACTATGAATCCATTGCTCCCAGCAGCCATTCGAGAGAGAAGTTGAGAGGGAGGGGAAGATAGAGATTAAGCAAGATAGATACCTTCAAATCTGTTTCACTGCTTGCTGAGTGTACCCTTTCCCTGCTCCCACAGGTGGGAAGAAGGGGCTCGAACCTGGGTTTTTGCACATGGTAATGTGCACTCAAATGGGAGCACCACGGACTGAGCCCCAAATGCTGTTTATTTTTTTACTTGATAAAACACATTTCTCTCTCTCTCTCTCTCTCTCTCTCTCTCTCTCTCTCTCTGCATGTGTCTCCTGCCTCTGAGTTCTAATTCCAGGACACAGAAGACACAGGCTTAGCCCTAAATGTTCTCCTATGAAAACACTGTGCTACATCAATCAGTACTTTCCTGCTGTGCTGTGCTGTTGTGATACTCAACTTTATACATGATATTTTGGGGGGCCAGATGGTGCCACCACCTGGTTAAGCACACATAGTACTAAGTGCAAAGATGCATTCAAGCATCCAGGATCAAGGATCCAAGTTTGAGCCTCCAGCATGTAGATGTACATGTACATGTAGAGAGGAAGCTTTGCAAGTGGCAAAGCAGGTCTGCAGGTGTCTTTCTCTCTCTCTCTCTCTCCCCATCCTCCCCTCCCCTCATTTCTCTCTGTCCTAGCCAATAAAATGGGAAAAAATAGCTGCTGGGAGCAATGGATTCATAGTGGTGGCACCAAGCCCCAGCAATAACCCTGGAAGCAAAACCCAAAAGAGTGATGATAACTTTGTTAGTAGCTCAGAGGTGGTGGTGACAACGAAAAGGAAATCTTGCCTGAACTCACAGAGAATGGAAACAGGCAGAGAGGAGCAGCAGACTTACAATTCAATCTTAGGAACTTTCTCTGAAAGAATGTTTCAGGAGATGGGAGATGTTCAAATGTATTTCTTACTTTATTTTTTCCCCCAGGGTTACAGGGTTATCGTTGAGGCTCAGTGCCCGCACTATTAATCCACTGCTCCTGATGGCCATCTTTTTTCCACTGCTGTTGTTACTGTTACTGTTGTTGTTGGATAGGACCGAGAGAAACTGAGAGAGGAGAGGAAGACAGAGGTGGGAGAAAGACACCTGCAGACCTGCTTCACCACTTGCAAAGCAACTCTCCTACAGGTGGGGAGCCAAGGGTTTGAACCTGGATCCTTGTGCCAGTCCTTGTACTTCACACCAAGTGCGTTTATCCTGGTGTGTAATATCTGGCCCCCAAATTTCTTAGGTCTTAAAAGATCTATTTAATATCTCCTGTTCCAAGACAGTGTGAGGGAGATCAGAGTACTGCTTAGCATGGCTTATGTGGTGGTGAGGCTTCAGGCTTGCAAGTCCTGCTCTTTACTGCTGAGCCCTACTGTCTGAACATGTATTCCTTTAAACTGTCCTCTTGGAGGGCCTGGAAGGTGGTGCACTGAGTAAGGTCCTGGACTTGGAAGCAGAGATCCTGAGTTCAATTCCCAACATCTCATATGCCACAGCGATACTCTGTTTTCTCTCTCTAATAAACAAATACTATCTTTAACACACACACACACACACACACACACACACACACACAACTAAATGTCTTCTTGGGCTATAGAGATCACTCACTAGGTAAAGCAAGCGTCTTGCCATGTACATGGTCTAGGTTTGAGCCTCTAGTAACATATGGGATTGCCATGGCACTGCTGGTATGATCTCTCTCTCTCTCTCTCTCTCTCTCTCTCTCTCTGTGTATGAAAACTGTGACTTAGAAGTAGTGAAATCACAGATGTGTGAGGCCTTGACTCAGAAAAGACAAGCACACAAACTATCTCCCTTGCATAAGTCCCAGAACTATTTATTGAAGCCAGTTTAAAATACCCCAGGGCTTAGTAGGGACTAAATTTGTATCATGTCACTCCAACTCCACCCCCAGATCAGGACACTCTCCATGTCCTACCACACTGCCCTAAGAAAGCCCTCTGTCTCCACCAGTGAACATACTCCAGATGGGTGGCCAGATCCCATCACTACCCCTGGATCCTGGGTTGCAAATGGAGAAGAGAGGCAGGATACAATACATCTCTAAGTGGGACAGAACTGGTATCCTCAGTCGGAAAGTCCTAGAACCTAACAGATAACATACAAACATGGTAGCATTGAGTTGTTAATGGAGGATCACTATCTCTTCTCATAGTATTTCCATGCTTCAGAGAAACTGTAGTTTAAATGCTTTTTGTTTTCTTCCAGTACAGTGGACTTTGTTCTTTCTCCAAAGAACACAGGAAACAAAGGCAAGACACTAAAACTATGCTTGAGTGTCTTTGCACACTTGACTCCATTCCAGATCTTTATGTCCTGGACTCTTTGTTATGGACAAGGAGTGGAGGAAGAGGATTTTGATGTGGAATACAGGGAATCTATGAAGAAAATAGAGAAACAGGTGATGACAACTTGCTGAGTTCCTGAAGATGCTACAAGTGTCCCCAGAAATGGAGTAGCAGCAGAGCATAGGGATTACATGTGTGAGCTCCTGAGTTTGAGCCCTAATACTACTATGCCAGAGTGGTGCTCTGGTTATTTCTCTCTCCCATACAAATGGCAAGGATTTCAAACTTGGGCAGCCTGTCTTCTCTTCAGAAAGAAAATGCTGGAGCTGGTGAAATAGCTCTAAAATAGCACATTATCCAAGTGGCTAGTATGCTGCTTTGCCATGTGCACAACCCAGATTCAAGCCTGATAGAAAGCTTGGAAGAAGCTATGGAGTGTGGTCCCTTTCATACTTTTTCTCTGTCTCTGTCTCTCTATCTGAAAAAAGTTACCCTGGATTGCTGAATCCTTGGTGATAAAGAAAAACAAAAGAGAGAGGAAAAAAGGAGAAGAATGAAAAAAAAAAAGTGCTAGAGGCTTAAATTCAAGAAGTAAAGCTAGTGGCAATTGGCTGACTTTATTCAGTTAGTTATGCTCAAAAGTTATGTACAAATTCCAACTTTCTTATAAAGAGTCACATTTGAGACAGGAAAATTGTTTATAAGTGACATTTTGCATACCCTTAAGTCACTTGGATGTATCAGGAAAGGAGAGGAAGTAAGAACCAGAAAGAGGAAATAAATGGCTACAAGTACATTGGGAACAGGGGCTATTCAGGGAAAAGCAATATATGCTCCACTGAATATGAACCATGAGACTGAGACACGGTTCATTCTGTTTTGTTCCACAGGAGGAGATGCAGTTAGGGAGGAAAAAAACAAAAGCAAAAACAAAAACAAAAAACCTAGTCTTCAAGCATGTGGCTCTCAAACTTTAGCAAGCATCCAAATCACTCAGCGAGCTCTCTGATTGCCATAGCTGGATGGGTTGGCATTTTTCAGCTTTTGCATTCCAAACAAGCTCCCATGTGAGATGATGTCACTGGTCTGGCGACCATTGCCCTGAGAAGCCAGACAAGAGACAAGGTGAAATGCAAAATAAAATGTATCTTGATTCACACAGATAATATTTAGAAAGTGTCTAACTGCTTCCAAAGCAGAGTATGCTGGGAAACAGGTAAACACAGAGCACATTATATCCACTGAGACTGATGGAGCAGAAAGGTAAGTAAGTCTCAGGGAATGAAATGTGGTGAATATAAGGCAGGTCAGGAATGGGGAGAGCCATGGGAACAGGAAGCATATTTTATAAACCATGGTCTCATTTGCACCTGCACGACAATCCTAAGTCTGAATGCAGTAAGATGCCTGTCTGAAAACCATGTCTAACCTAAAAATTAAAGTCACACCTCACATTCACTGATAGCTACAAGAAGATTTAGATAATAAGCTGGAGAACAAGTCTTTTGAAACCAGCTTCACAAATAGTGTCTCTCCTATACAGATAATTTTATAAATGCTCATGTTCAAATAATTGACAGTTGGCATTTGGAGAAATTGAAGCTAACTAGACAAATTCCCTTTTTTATCTTTGCCCTCGAGGTTGGGATAATACCTGGTATATGATAGGGCTCCTTCTGCCTTAATGAGTAGACAGAGTTTAATCTCCAATACAGACCCATCATTCTCCACCTTGACTGTCTCTAAAAGGCAGTATTAATATGTAAGATCCCAGATTTCCTCATAGAATACAAACCCCTGGATTTATCTAGGTATTTGCTTTTTTGACTATAAATATCACAAGAATAAGAACTTTGTTGGTGGTCTTCAAATTTTAAATATTTTATTTTATTAATTTTATTAATTTTATCATTTATTTATAAAAAGGAAATACTGACAAAACCATAGGATAAGAGGGGTACAACTCCACACAATTCCACACAATTAATTTTATTAATTTTTATTATTTATTTATAAAAAGGAAATACTGACAAAACCATAGGATAAGAGGGGTACAACTCCACACAATTCCCACCACCAGAGAAAGGGACCAGACCCTTACTCAACTCTGTCTTACGCTGCTTCCCCAGGATCGAATCTAGGACCATAGGATCTCAAGCATGAAAGACTTTTACATAACCATTCTGCTATTTCCCTAGCTCTCAGTGGTTTTCATTTCTGTTTTTTTATCACTAGCCTCACCCATAGTCTGTCCACCTGACACTCTGGAGTCAATCAATACATATTTATAATGATTACGAGACAGGAGCAATGCTTTTCTAGCTGGAATCAAAAAAAAAAAAAAGCCCACATGAGATTACAGAAAATGATACTGTACCATAATATGCTTCAAAGCTGCTAAGAGAGTAGATCTTAAATGCTCTCATCACAGGAAAGAAATGATAATTATGTGACAGAATGGAGGTGTTTGCTTATGCTATGGTGGTAATCATCCTGCAATAAATAAATGCATCAAATCAACTTGATGTACATAATGTTACATGTCAATTATATCTGAATAAAACTGGAAAAAATAACCTATGTCAGAGGGAAATAGATATATCTGGAGCTATGTGTATGTGTACATCCCTGAAATACAGACATAAAGTATATAGGTTCTCGGCTTATATTTTTCATCTAGTGCTTTCATTTTATAAATATGTATGTATATATATTTATGACCATATATATATGATCTAGATGTGGTATGATCAAGATTAGACTTAAATGCTCACACCTGTATCATTGTACTGGTATTAAAAACTATTTCTTTCTTCATCTCAGACTAATAAGAAAAATATAGCTGTCGGCTTAGAAAGTCTGTGACTTATTCCTGCCAAGGAAGGCTAAATAGCAGAACTATGCTAAGTTTCCTATATTCATCATGGTTTCCAAAATTTGGAATGGATCAATGGGGAAGAGGAACTTAGTTGTCTTCTGGCATGTGCTGAAGGCAAATGTGACGTTCTTCTGTCAGTCTGTACTATATTTACACTGCAACTTGGAAATTAATGTCAAGAAAACATCATCTGTTCCATTAAATGAATGCAGATTTTCATTTTGTTCTAGAGACCATAGGTGTGTGTGACTTCTAATTTCTGATTGTAGAGTTGTATAAGGTAATAGCTAAGTCATTTATACTTGGTTTATTATTCTATGCATATAATTTTAAAAAATGCTTTACTATTGGGAATCCCTGAGAACCTTTCCTGCCCCTGCCTTTAAAATGGCCTTCCAGGAACTGGGAGGTTGACTGAGTAGGATGTGTACAAGTCAAGCTCTGAGTTTGATTCTTGACACTGTGTATACTAGTATGGACTTCTGGTCTTTCTGTCTGTCCATTTCTCCAATAAAAATAAATTCTTCAAAACAAAATAAGGCCTGGAGGGGTCGGTGGTACACCCAATTAAGCACCGTGTTACCATGTACAAGGACCAAAGTTCAAGTCCCTGGTCCCCACCTATAGGAGAGAAGCTTCACAAGCAATTAAGCAAGTCTCTCACTCTCTCTCTCTCTATTTATTTAAAATATTTTTATTTGTTTATTATTAGATAGAGGCAGAGAGAAACTGAGAGGGGAAAGAGAGATATAGAGGGAGAGAGACAGAAAGACACTTGTATCTCTGTTTCACCACTTGTGAAGCTTTCCTCCTGCAGGTGGGGACCAGGGGCTTGAACCTGAGTCCTTGTATACTGTAATGTGTGCACTTAACAAGGTGCAACACCACCTAGTCCCTCTTTATCCATTAAATACATAAAATTTTTACATTTATTGGGTTGTTGGAAAAGTAACGATTCATTTTTATATAGAAAAACAAAAAAAAAATGTCATGACTTTTCTGACAACCCAGCAGCAACAACAACAACAACAAAATAGGATGGTGTGGGAGATAGAATAATGTTTATAGGCCTGCTTCACCATTTGTGAAGCTTCTCTCCTATAGCTGGGGGACAGGGACTTGAACTTATGTCCTTGACCATGGTAACACTTGTGGTCAACTGGGTGCACCCCCCCCCGTCCCTTATTTTGTTCTTAAGGATTTATTTATTTATTCATTTATTTGCCTCCAGGGTTATTGCTGGGGCTCAGTGCCTACACCATGAATCCACTGCTCCTGGAAGCCATTTATTTGTTCCCCCTTTTGTTGCCCTTGTTGTTGTAGCCTTGTTGTGATTATTATTGTTATTGGTGATGTCGTTCGTTGTTGGCTAGGACAGAGAGAAATGGAGAAAGGAAGGGAAGACAGAGGGGGGGAGAGAAAGACAGACACCTGCAGACCTGCTTCACCACCTGTAAAGTGACTCCTCTGCAGGTGGGGAGCCAGGGGCTCGAACCGGGATCCTTACACCAGTCCTTGTGCTTTGTGCCATGTGCGCTTAACCCACTGCGCTACTGCCTGACCCCCAGGATTTATTTTTATTGGAGAGATAAATGACTTCTATTCCTGGGAATCCAAAATCTTAAATTCAATCCCCTGTGTATCACCATAAGCCAGACTAGAAGTGATCTTCTAATAAACAAGCAAACAAACAAATAATAGACCTACAAAGCAACTCACTGAGATAAACTTTTTGCCACCAGGTTGATCCAGGTTAGAGTCTGGTCCTCACTGCATTGGAGGAAGTTTCAGTGCTGTAGTTTCTTTTTATTTTCCTCCTCCCTTCCCCTCCCTACATCTCTGCCTCTATCTGAAAACACACAAACAAACAAACAAAACAGAATAAAATAAAATAAAACTGCATGCCAGAGAACAATATTAGTGGATTTTTTTGGTCATGTGCCTTTCTCACACATCAAGGTTAACTGAATTTCAGTTACAAATCTTGAGCATATCAAAATATATTAGTAGAGTCAGTTCAAAAATCAAAGAGAGAAGATCTTGCATTAGACAATTCAAAGATAAATGAATTTTTACTTAAAACAAAGGAAAGAAGCAAGCCAACGTAATTTTTTTTAAGCAATCCTCAAGGTATCCTAGATTGCACAAGATTGTTCTCATGAGGAGTTTTAACTACTCAGTTACTCCTGGAGTTAGAAATACAACCAACTTGGGGAGCATCAACGATGTCCCTAAAGTGTGTAAGGGAAATTGTGATGACTCAGAGTCAAAAACTCAAAGAAAGTCACAACTCAGCTAAAGCTAACATTTGCTAATAAGGCACTGAATTATTCCTCAAATTTGAGGGAGAAATAAAGGTCTTCTCAAACATAAAAGCTTAAGGAATTTGACACTATCCATACTGCCTTGCATGAGTTACTGAAAGGGTACAACATGAAAAGAAGCAAAATAATACTAATAATATTAAAGAAAATAGTAAGCAAAGGAATTTAAACTCTAAGCTGCGTAGTCAGTAGTAGAAGAATATAACCAGGAACACAAACAGCAGCAACAGGAAAGAATAAAGATATAGCAAAGGGATGAACAGAAAGAAACAATCAAATGTTGGTGAATCAAGACCAACTTACAAATATACCCAAGGTAAATAGTTGACTATGAAGGAAGTAGAAAAGAATTACTGGATGGTTTCACTCATAAATGGAATATTGGTGTGCACGTGCACAAGAGCGGAGGGTGGGAGAGTGTGGAAGGGAAGGGGTGGGATGCAGAGGAGATGAGAGAGAGCACAGACAAATGTGTGCAGGCTGAGAGCTTGGAAGGAAACAGAACATGAGAGGCACAGGCAGAAAGGTTCCTGGTGTCCTGAAAATGGTGTCACCTGAAGCAGAAAATCAGCTGCGGGATGATGTGTTGTGGTTTCAGCCATGACCGATGATCGATGAGTCCATCAGAACAGTGCCTATTGTGTCCCTGAGCAGGCAAGGGGAACTTCCCATCCCAGGAGCGCAGTGAGGGCTCCAGCTGAATAAGATAGCAGCCCCACACACCTCACTGTCCCAGAGAGGCAGCAGGGCAGAAGGCAGTTCAGTACTCTGTTCTCCACAGGAAAGGGAGGTAAGCAGAGGGAGTGGTTTATGTGGGGATGGTGCCCACCCCCCCCAAAAAAAAGAAGGGGCTACATACAGCCATAAAACAAAGGTAAGCAGACTGCAGGGCAACGGGAAGAGACACTAAAGAGACAACTCACTTCTATCACAGGGACAGGAGGTAAAGCACAGGGAAGCGCAACAGTTAGGAAAAGAAAGGGTAGGCAGGAAGGCAAGAGAAAGCCCTTTGCACAAAAGAGAGAATGACTGAGCTGGTTTCTTCCCAGCATCAAGGCACCTGCTACATTCACAGGGTGTGCTGGGGAAAGGGTGCCTTACAGAGACACAGACAAAACCAAAAGAAACATGATAACCTAACTATTGTCAGAGACAGCACCTGGAAACTGAAGAAGCAAAGGTAGTAAGGGAAAATTGAAGGTGAAATTCGTAGTGGGTGTGATGTATTATACACTAAAGCACAGGATTCTGGGAAAGGAGGGAGAGGGGTGAGATGGAGGGACTCTAGGGTCCTATTGCATGATGGGAAAAATAACCCAAGTTGAGGAAGAAAGAGTGTCTTGTAGACACATATTACAGGAAAATGAGAGGTTGTACCTATCTGTCAACAACTGTATGGGAAACCATTAATTCCTTAAGAAAATATAAAAAAGAAGAGAGACTGAGCTTGCTTTCTTAGAATTTTAGGAGAATGATAGAAAACTAGAACATGAAGAAGACCTCATCTCATGCAGGTCAGTGTACATGCCTTGCTATGCATGTGTCCTGCCTCGGTTTGAACCCTGGCACAGAATAGGAGCATTAGGGCACTGGGGGAAGCTCTGGTTCTGTGATCTCTCTCTCTCTCTCTCTCTCTACTTACACACAACACACACACACACACACACGCACACACACACATACAGCCTATATATAAAGAATGAAAAAGTCAGCCAGGAGCAACAATATTTCACATATTCAAGATACTCAAGCTGCAGAATAAATTAAATAAAAACAGAATACACTATTGTAGTTACAGATATAATAAAAGGTATAAACAAATCCATTCCTTCAACCAATATTTATCCAGACACTCTAGCTGACCTTAGAATAAGAAGTTTGGAGCCAGGTGGTAACACAGCGGGTTAAACGCACATGGAACGAAGCACAAGGACCAGGTAAGGATCCCGGTTCCAGCCCCCCGGTGCCCCACGTGCAGGGGGATCGCTTCACAAGGGGTGAGGCAGGTCTACAGCTGTCTATCTTTCTCTCCCCCTCTCTGTCTTCTCCTCCTCTCTGGATTTCTCTCTGTCCTATCCAACACCACCAACAATAATAATAGCAACAATGATAAACAACAAGGGCAGCAAAAAGGAAAGAAATAGCCTCCAGAAGCAGTGGATTGCTAGTGCAGGTGCTGAGCCCCAGCAATAACCCTGGTGGCAAAAAAAAAAAAAAAAAAAAGAAAGAAAGAAAGAAAGAAAGAAAGAAAGAAAGAAAGAAAGAAAGAAAGAAGATATTAGCCCAGATACCACTGCACTGAAGGAAGTTTTGCTCTGTGGTTTCTCCTCCACTCCCACACCAAATCCAACCCTCTTTGGCCTCTGTCCTTAGAGAGAGAGAGAGAAAGAGAGAGAGAGAGAGAGAGAGAGAGAGAGAGAAGAGAAAACTAGCAGAAAATAACATCTCCTCCACCTTGCTGGTACTATTTGTGGGAGCAATATGTATCCCACAAACCACCAGAAGATGAATCTACTTCTATAAACTAAACTGAGATGGCCACCAGAATCTCTCTCTCTCTCTCTCTCTCTCTCTCTCTCTCTGGATAAAGACAGAAATTGAAAGGGGCAGGGGAGTGGAAGATAGAGAGACAGAGAGATACCTATAAACCTGCTCCACCACTTGTAAGCTCGCCCCCAACACACACAGGTGACGACCAAGGGCCTGAACCTTTGTCCTTGTGCACTGTAATGTGTGTGCTTAACCAGATAAGCCATCGCTGGCCCCCAAGGGCTGCCTTTCTGATGTTATTGCTAATGTAAGACAAATAATCTAAGCTGAAAACCTGAGACAGGTTACTGGGCACACGTCATTTTCCAAAAAATTTTGAAATCTCTTTATATATATATATATATATATATATATATATTTTTTTTTTGCCTCCGGTGTTATTGATGGGGCTTGGTGCCTGCACCACGAATCCACTGCTCCTGGAGGCCATTTTTTTCCATTTTTTGTTGTACTTGTTATTGTCATTACTGTTATTGTTGACATTGATGTTGTGGTTCAACATCAATGGACAGAGAGAAATGGAGAGAGGAGGGGAAGACAGAAAGGGGGAGAGAAAGATAGACACCTGCAGACCTGCTTCACTGCTTATGAAGCGACCACCTCTGCAGGTGGAGATCTGGGGCTGGAACCAGTATCCTTACGCCAGTCCTTGCACTTTGCGTCATGTGCGCTTAACCCGCTGCACTACCACCTGACCCCCTTACATTTTCAAATTTAAGAAAATAGGAATTTGAAGCTGTATGAGCTGCCAAATTTCAAGAGTGGTTATTCTGCTGGCCAATGTGATTATAAATAAAATGAAGTTTACATTTTAGCACTGTATAGAAAAACAATCTGCTGATTTTCTAGTCTACCTGTAGATTCTTTCACATTTACTATTAAGATCATTTATTAATTGAGAGAGACAGAGAACACCATTGCTATATGCAATGCTGGGAACTGAACTCAAGCATATAAATCCAGTGCTTTATCTAGGACACCATTTCCTAGATTGCCTAAAACACCTTTTTCCCCCTGAAAATGTCTTAGTCTCTAGAAGTATTCTGTAACTTGACCCATATATAATTCTGCAGTAGGATTGCATGTTCCTCTAAGGTTAATTTTCTTTTTTTTTTTTAATTTTATTTACTTTCCCTTCTGTTGCCCTTGTTGTTGTAGTTATTACTGTTGTCGTCATTGTTGGATAGGACAGAGAGAAATGGAGAGAGGAGGGAAAGACAGAGAGGAGGAGAGAAAGATAGACACCTGCAGACCTACTTCACCGCCTGTGAAGCGACCCTGCAGGTGGGGAGCCGGGGGCTCGAACCGGGATCCTTATGCTGGTCCTTTAGCTTACCACCACGTGCGCTTAGCCCGCTGCACTACCGCCAAAATCCCTAAGGTTTATTTTTCTGAATAATGCCACTAAGACATTAACTTTGTATTTTCCTTTTTTCACTTAGTTATTTTTTTAAATTTTTATTAGTGATTCAATATTTATTTATAATTTTTTCCATCCAGGGTTGTCCCCATTCCCTCTATTGAAAAGTGCAGTGGTAGGGGCTGAGTAGTGGTGCACTGGGTTAAGTACATAGAGTACAAAGTGTAAGGACTGGTGCAGGAATCCCAGTTCCAGCACCTGGCTTCCCACTTGCAGGGGGGTCTCTTCACAAGCAGTGAAGCAGGTCTTTCTCTTTCCCCCTCTACCTTCCCCTCCCCTCTCAATTTCTCTATCTTATCCAATAAAATGGAAGAAAAAGTGGTTGCCAGGAGCACTGGGTTTGTAGTGCAGGCACCAAGCCCCACCAATAACCCTGAAGGCAATAAAAAAAATGCAGTAATTCTGCAAAGGTCACAGATAGGGTTGACTATTATTTCTATATATGCCCATTTCCTCCCCTATGGTCCTGCCTTTTCTTCCTTTCTAAATCACACCTATACCTGTCACTACTTCTGAACATCTCTCTTTTTTTCTTCTTTCTCTGGGTCCTGAAGGAATTGGAGTTCAGTGTCCCTGATCATCTTCCCCTAACATTTCTCCCCTCTGGGAGTATAAATCAAGATTCTTTATGGGAAGCAGAAGGTTGGAGTTCTGGCTTCTGTAATTGCTTCTCTGCTGGACATGGATGTTGATAGGTGGATCCATATCCCTAGCCTGTTTCTTTCTTTCTTTTTTTTTTTTTCCCCTCTGCCTCCAGGGTTATCACTGGGGCTCTGTGCCTGTACTAGGAATCCTGCTCCTGGTGGTCATTTTTTCATTAAAAAAAAAAAAAAACTTTATTTGCTAGAACAGAGAGAAATTGATAATTGAGAGCTGAGGCTTAGATAGACAGGGAAAGGCAGACACCTACAGACCTGCTTTACCACTTGTGAAGTGTCCCCTCTGTAGATTGGGAGTGGGTTCTCAAACCTGGGTCCTTGCTCCAAGCCTGTTTCTATCGTTCCTTAGTAGGGTAGGGCTATGGAGAGGTGAGGTCCTGGGAAACATTGGTGAGGTCATATTCCCAGGAAGGTCAGGATAGAATCATAGTAACATTTGCAACTTGGTGGCTGAAAAAGACTGTAAGATACAAAGCAGGACAAAATGTTTAATAAACAGGAACCAAAAAGTAGGCATAGAGCAGATAAAATTAGGGGTCTTAGGGTGGAGAGAAGCTAGGAAGTCTATTTTAGGTGTGTTCCTAGGGGACCATGACTTTAGTAACTTTTACTTGAGCTTGATTGCTAACATGCAAGTGAGCTAAACATATTGTCTGGGAAGATGGTGTCAGAGTTGAGAATAGGGCTAAAAACTTGGGTTAGGGCAGAGAAAGCAGCTTCCAAATTTGAAAAAAAAAGTGTTTCCCATATTATCTATGTGGGAATCCAATATGTGGCCTACATTATTATTTTATTTTATTTTATTTTTATTTTTATTTAAGAAAGGATTAATTAACAAAACCATAGGGTAGGAGGGGTACAACTCCACACAATTCCCACCACCCAATCTCCATATCCCACCCCCTCCCCTGATAGCTTTCCCATTCTCTATCCCTCTGGGAGCATGGACCCAGGGTCATTGTGGGTTGCAGAAGGTGGAAGGTCTGGCTTCTGTAATTGCTTCCCCGCTGAACATGGGCATTGACTGGTCGGTCCATACTCCCAGTCTGCCTCTCTCTTTCCCTAGTAGGATGGGTCTCTGGGGAAGTGGAGCTCCAGGACACATTGGTGGGGTCTTCAGTCCAGGGAAGTCTGGCCAGCATCCTGATGGCATCTGGAACAATTTGGTGGCCCACATTATCTAAGTGTCAATCCAAGGATTGCCTGAGGAGGGCCCCAGATGATGGGATGGCCTGATATTGACCAAAAAGGCCATCATTAAAGTGAACCAGTCTCTTGCCCTTATTCAGCTTTTATAGTCCTTTCTTTACCTGATGAATTTAGACTTTCTCCCAGTTGTTAATATGTTGTCATTTATTGTATCCAAACCTGTATTAGGTTGATGGGGTCTAGCCTCAAGTTAAGGAGGAAATAATATTTATTACTTAGGTCTAGACACCCTCCTCTCATACCCCTGCTTCACTTCCTTCAATCACTCTATCTACACAACTAACTACACAGAAGAAAGACATATCTCCCAATCTTTTCTGACAACATCAGCATTACTGTCACTCCTTGATAATCTTTAGGATTTATCTAAAAATTAGGTAATTTTTAGAACTGTACACAATTAGCCAAGAGATATACTGGCAAAAAATACATATCAACTAAAGGACAATTATTTTCCCTAGGACAACCTTTCCCTAGGACAATCATCAAACAAGTAAATGCAGCAAAACTTAAGGTTAACTTAGACTGCATTAAAGTCCTAGGTGTATTTCCTCCCTAACTTTGTATTTTCATCAGGCCTCATTCACAGTGTGTGGACACAGTGTTTGCTGGGCTGGTTTCTAGATTGATGACCAGTGGTTGATAAAGTGGTGTATTTCTAAAAATACATAATTGAGAGATCAATCAGTACAATTGTGCACACCTGAAGGAATTCAGGTGACCTGTAGGCCTCAATGGCTTATGCAGTGATGGCCTTCTCCTGGCAGTTCCACTGTATAAGCAGGAAAACCCTTAGTTTACAACTAGAGACCCAACCATCCTATGTTCCTGCAGACTGCCACATTGCTGAAATAAATGCAAATTGTGTAAGTGATATAGAGGAGGAGAGATGAGATAAACGGGCAGGGTCATGGTTGAATGCGTGAGTTCAGGTCAGAAATATCAGAGAAAGACTCTCTGTATCTTTTAATTTTATTATTTTTATATTTATTTATGTATTTCCTTTTGCTGCTCTTGTTGTTTTATTATTGTAGTTATTATTGATGTTGTTGGACAGGACAGAGAGAAATGGAGAGAGGAGGGGAAGACAGAGAGGGGGAGAGAAAGATAAACACCTGCAGACTTGTTTCACCGCTTGTGAAGTGACTCCCCTGCAGGTGGGGAGCCAGGGGCTCAAACCAGGATCCTTCAGTCAGCCCTTGTGCTTAATGCACTGTGCTACCATGCGACTCCTTTTATTTTATTTTATTTTTTAAATGTGGTACTAGGGAATCAACCCATGGCCTCATGCATATGCAATACTGCTGAGTTATGTCCCTGGCACAATTTTTATTTTAGTTGGGGGGAAGAAGGCACAGAAATAGAAGTCAGAAACCATAGCACTGTGCCACTCTCATGGCAATTCTTCAGTGGTGCTGCCCATGGTGCTCCCATGTGGTGCCAGGGCACAAACCCAGGGCCTTGCATGTGCTCTACCATATGAATCAGTCCCCAGCCCTATTACATTCTATTCCTTTAAGAGATGTTTAAGACACCAAAGCAAAATGGATTATTATTTTAAGGGTGTCACTCCCAACCCAAGGAGTAGGTGAAAGAGATTTTCAGAGACACTAGTCAGGATCCATCTCTTAGGCAAAAGGAAGGATGAGCACAATTTTTAGCAGAGGCTCTCACCATAGAATGAAGCAAGATCATCACTTATTGAGAATCACCACCTAATTTTGGGATGTCTCCTTTTCCCCCACTTCTTTCCTTTGTAACTTTGTCTTAGGAGTAACACCACAACAATGAGCCCTTGGGTAGGATAAGGAAGATAAAAAAAAAAAAAAAAAGGCTATGAAAGATAAAAGTCTCTCCTCTCCCCGTCATTCAGCCCTGTATTTCCTTCCCTTCTGGTTCTTGCTAATAGTGCAGAATCCCGTGCGGAGTTGTAAAAGGCAATGAGGGCATTCACTCTCACACCTGCCTACTTGTCACAGACAGCTGTTTCAGAAGCACCCCTGTTGCTAGCCAGGGACGCCTTGAGAAGCCACCCAGAACCATTCAGGTTATTTATTTGTCACCTGACTCCCACTCTGCTGTCCCTTTCTCCACATCCTGAGCATCTGTAAAACTCAGCCTCACAATGTGTTCATTACAGTTGGCATAGATGGAAGCAAGATGAAATTAAAGTGTTTCACAAGCACATACCATTCTAATTCCACCCGATAGATTATCTTGACATATTTACTCATGACCATGTCTGTTTTAGTATCATCTATGGGAAAGTATAAATCAGAATTTTTAAATTAGAAACAGAGAGTCTGGGGAGCTCGATATCTTTTTGAAGAATGGAGGAAGTCAGCCATGTGCTCCCAGCACGAGTACCGTGGGAGCCAAGACTCTAGCACAGCAGAAATTATAGCCCACAGAGTTCCCTGCAAACACTTCCCCACATATAATGCACAGGATCATGGAATCCCAAAGACAGGCAAAAGCTCAAGGTTGTTCTTCTTTTTCCAACACTCTGTGTAAACTGGCCCCTCCTGGTTGGGGTTTAGGTGAAAGATAACAGAAACTGCTATAGGACTGGTTTATTTATGAATCAAAAGACACAGTCAGAATTAGGTAGTTTTCATCCTACCTATAGGACTTCTGTGCAAGGTTCTAGTTAGAATAATAACTATTTTAATAAGGGGGTACAGATGTTCTAGTCACAATCAACTCTTGATCCTTCATGGATATCAGCTTCCTTTTTTACGCAGATGGAATATATATATAAATTACAGACTGTGAAGGGCACAGTAAAGCAGTCAGTAAATATTCACTATTACATTTCTGGATTTATGCACAAGGAAAGAATAGTGAGACCTTGCATCATTACAATGATGTTAATTTTCCCTTTGTACTCAATTCTCAATCTACATGGTGATGAAGTTGAGAAAATCCAGGAGGAAGTCTATCTCTCTGGATCCCACTCCACCAACCACACTGTCTTAAGTTTGGAAATAGAGACCCTGTGTGCTCAAGCAGTTGTGACTTCATGGCCGATGAGTCAGGCTGATTCATCCTGTGCCATGCTGAACAGACTCCACCTCTGAACAAAACCCTTCTTTGAGTTTTTAAAAATAAAAACCCTCATTAAACAGACAGATGGGCAGGGACAGATGGAGGAGGAGGGATGGGAAGTGAGACTTTCACCAGTGCTTCTCCACCTTACAAGCACATCTCCTATAGAATGTCAACTCTGCCTGTTTAAAAATATATGTCATATATTTTTCATAAGCCAATCGTCTTTTTTTTTTTTCCTGGAAGAATAGCTTATTTTACCCAGGTTATGTGAACCAGTTCCTCCTTAAAAAATACAATAAAGGGGGTCGGGCGGTGGCGCAGTGGGTTAAGCGCACGTGGTGCAAAGCGCAGGGACCGGTGTAAGGATCCCGGTTAGAGCCCCTGGCTCCCCACCTGCAGGGGAGTCGCTTCACAGGCAGTGAAGCAGGTCTGCAGGTGTCTATCTTTCTCTCCCCCTCTCTCTCTGTCTTCCCCTCCTCTCTCCATTTCTCTCTGTCCTATCCAACAACAAAGCAACGTCAACGATGGCAATAATAACCGCAACGAGGCTGCAACAACTAGGGCAACAAAAAGGGGGAAAAATGGCCTCCGGGAGCGGTGGATTCATGGTGCAGGCACCGAGCCCAGCAATAACCCTGGAGGAACAAAACAAAACAAAAAAAACAACAAAAAAAAAAATACAATAAAAAGCAAGTGGAACATTTCCCATGATCCAGGCGGGGTCCAGTGAGAGATTCCCTGAAGGAAAGAAAGTCACAGGGTAAACTTTCGTGAATGTTTCAAGTTCAGGCCCACAGAGTTGTTCCTTTCAATT
This sequence comes from Erinaceus europaeus, assembly GCF_950295315.1. Lineage (NCBI taxonomy): Eukaryota > Metazoa > Chordata > Mammalia > Eulipotyphla > Erinaceidae > Erinaceus > Erinaceus europaeus. The sequence continues at coordinate 31,713,762 of NC_080181.1, forward strand.
TATATCACTAAGAGTTCTGGGCCATGGCTAGTTGAGCTAGAAGCTACAAGGAAAGGGTTTCCTTAGCTCCTGACACTCTGGCTCACTCAGAAGGGACCAAGCTAGGAGGAACTCCAACCTGACAGTAAGTAACCTGAATAGCAAGGTTCATTTTACTCCTGTGTGAAGTAAAAGGCTGGAGCATGTGTGTCATACACTCCAAATACATGCAGAATGCTGACAGGCTAAGCCCATGAAGTTCCTGCATAAAGGGGGAGTTTTCCAGAAAAACATGATCCTAAAAGGGCTTGAGGAGGTAGGCCATGCCAGTTCAGTTATTCCATGTAATGTAGGAAAGCTGAGTCTTCTTAACTTGAATGTATTTACTTTTAGACAGAGACAGAGAACAAGGATGAAAGAGAACACAGCACTGAAGTTTCTGTCAATGCACTTGGGGCTTGGCTCAAACCTGAGTCACACATATGCAAAGCAGTACAATATCCAAGGAAGCTTTCCTCCTTCCAGCTCTTCCTTCCTTCCTTCCTTCCTTCCTTCCTTCCTTCCTTCCTCCCTCCCTCCCTCCCTCCTTCCCTTCTTTCCTTCCTTCGTTTCTTCCTTTCTTTAATCTTCTTTTTTTATTTTTATTAAAATATGCTTTATTTATTTATTTATTTATTTATTGAGACAGAGATGTGGAGGAAATAGACATCTGCAGCCCTGCTTCACCACTCGCGAAGCTTTTTCCCTGCAGGTGAGGTCCAGGGACTTGAACCTGGGCCTTCTTGCAATGTAATGTGTGTGCTTAACCACTGCCAGCCCTCCCAAGTGAATCAGTTTACTGACCCTCCTCATATTGGATTCAAAAAACCGAGGGGAGGAAGGAGAGAGAAAGAGAGAGAGGGAGAGAGAGGGAGAGAGAAAGAAGGGGGGAAGAGGTAGGAGGAAAGGAAAAAGAAAATTAAGAAGAAGACAGAAGGACTGATTGAAAAAAATATATTATTTCCTTCACATCTTTCAGCTGATGGATGTGCTTTCCTGTGTTCTACTTGGATGGATACTGAAGATAATTATGCATTTTCTGAATATACATGGACGACCAATTCTTGTTCATCTTTGCCAATGCCTTTGTAACACTTCATTACTTTGCACCCAACAGATCTGCTACGGTTAGTGCTCTTGAAACTTGACCTTGCACAGTCCTTGCACCATTAGGCCACTCACTGACACCCACCTCAACTAGCACCAGTGCCAATGAGGACACGTCCAATGAGAAGCTTCTCTCCACTCAAATTAACTGTGGGAGAGCAAGCAGAGTCTGGTTAAGTTAAACCCTGGGGGATTCCAGCAGAGTGGAGAATTACTCCTGTCTCAGTTCATTATAATGAATAATAAAGAGACACTTACATGTGCTTTTTGGTAAATTATTCATCTTGTGCACTGAAGAATCAGGGCAGTAATATGTAAGGGAGACAACTGGTACATCTGGGTTCCTATAAATACTCAATTGAAAGCATTTCCAAAGACCTATCTCCTTCCCTCATTAAGGATGGAAGTCATTGGGGATCTTGGAAAAAGAGATTTAAATCACACACTTCCACCTCCCTCTTTGCTCTGTGTGTGTGGCTCCCTGGAAAGGGAGGCTGTTTATAACATATTTGTGATTTTATTGTAGCTCCAAAGTCACTTAAAGCAACCTGAGGAGCTCAGCGGGACCTCCACTTTGCTTTACACAATCATCCTCAGGAGGTAATTAGGAAAGTGAGAATTGTTTCCAAACCAATAAAGCACCTCCAGTATGTTCCAGGTTCATAGCGCCCCGCTCCTCTTCACTGTCTTGAGACCCAGTCATTTCACAGGAGATGACACCTGAAGCTGGGTTCTCAACTGTCCCCCATGTGTTCAGGCTCAGGGTGAAATGCATTGAGATATTCTAAAAGCCCTCACCCCAGAACTTTGCTATCAAGGTAGTAAATGAACTCGGGCTACAAGAAGTTCTGGGCTTAGATTTCATTCCTTCAGGAAACACAAGACTCTGCACTTTCTAGGCATTCAGATGTCCAGGTTCAAAACATAAAAAGACCTCCCATTTGTCCTATGATAGATTTTTTTTTATTGTTGTGGTTATTATTGTTATTGTTATTGATGTCGTCTTGTTGGATAAGACAGATAGAAGGGGAAGACAGAGGGGGGAGAGACTGTAGACCTGTAGACCTGCTTCACTGCTTGTGAAGCAATGCTCCCTGCAGGTGGAGAGCCCGGGGCTCCAACCAGGATCCTTACACAGGTCCTTGCACTTTGCGCCACGTGCGCTTAACCTGCTGCACTATCGCCCAACTCCCCCGATGATAGATTTAACTGTCTGCGTTTATTAATACTAAAGTGAGTGTTATTTACTTTCTGTGTCATGTTTTGCCCAAGACACTTGGGCTTTATTCTCTCAGGAACAGCGCCACTCTTCCTCATGCTAGGAACAGCTAATTATCTGCTTATGACTTCACTTTGCTTATAGAGAACCTAACCAAGGATCAAAACTGGGGTGAAGGAACGACATAAAAAAAAAAAAAAGAACATGGGAATAAAAATTGTGATTATGGTGGTGGCAAGGAAGGGTGTTTGTGATGGGGCCAGAGAGGCTATATAGGGAGAAGTAGGCCATGAGAAATTTGTGTGGGTGAGCCATCCAACATAAAAAAAAAAAAAAAAAAATTGTTTGTAGGACTGATCTCAAAACCCAGGGAAGAAACTCAGGGTAAGGAACTGGCAAGCTGCAAGAATACAGAATCTAAGCAAGAGTTCTGATGCCATTGATAAGCCAGAGACAACAGTGAACTAATCAATGAAAGGTAACCTGTGGCAACCTGTGTGCTCAACCAAATGTGCTACAACCAGGCTTCCTGAGAGCCCTGTTTTAAATAAGATTCTTCTTCAGAGGTTCAGGGAAAAACTATATTCCACATGGTCACTGGATACATTGAACTACACTTCAGAGAGGAAGGAACAACTTTTACTAACCATTCACACTTCATACAGTGTTAATTTTTTTCCATCCATGTTTTCTTGCTTTATCAAAATAGCAATCTTAAATTTTCCCAGAAATAAAGTTGAGACCAAAAATTGGAGAGTAACTGGACAGCCTGAGTCTAAAGGAAGAGTGGCCTCTACAATTCTTCAAAGCTTTGCTTCTTCTTTTCTCTTTTCTTCTTCTTTTTTTTTAATCAGAGCACAGCTTAGTTCTGGTTCTTGGCCCTCCTGGGGACTGAAGCTAGGAAGCTGGAGCCTCAGGCATGAATATCTCTTTGCATAACCATTATGCTATTCCCTGAGGCCCCCAGCCCATATCTTTTCCTCCATCAGTTCTCCATCCAGTTCTGTCCCCATTCATAATGTACTCTAAGTCATTCATAATGTACTCTAAGTCATTCCTTTATCTCAGCAACTCTGTTTGTTATGCTATTCCACTGCAGAATACTGTGCCCCAGTATGGTTCCGTAGCCCCCATGTCCACTTGGTCGATTCCAAATTATATTCCTCCATGAGGATAATTTCTGGAACCATCCGTTCCACCCCGGTTCCATGGCTGCCAGTTCTTAGCAACATCGCCCCGCCAGATATTCGTCGGGATGTGGCATCATCTAAGTTCATTTCCCACGTCTAGGCTAGACCGGACCTGCCAATATACGCGGATATCTTCGCCCACCCTGTCCAACGCTTGACGTCTTGTCACCCAATCTGGTCCCCTACGCCTACACTGAACTTCTCTGTTCCAGTCTCTTGGAAATAGAGTTGGCAGTCAGCTGAGGTAAAGAAGAAACACCTCATCACAGACCCCTGCAAATGTCAACCCGGCTTTGACCTAGCACGTTATGATTGGGCCCTCCTCAATCGCTATTGAACAGGCCATGGCCGGTGCGCCGCTATGTTCCGTCGCTGGGGAGCCAGAGACGACCCGAACTGCCCCTGAGGCTCCAGACAGACTATGACCCACATGGTCAATGACTGCCACCTCTCCAGATTCAAAGGAGGTCTCGAAACTTTACATCAGGCTCAACCTGACGCTGTTGACTGGCTACAGAAGAAGGGCAAACGCTAGAAGAAGAAGCAACTCTGTCCTACCTTTGTCCAGTTGACCTGTGTTTTGAAAATCTATACTGTTAGCAAACAGTATATGGATAAGGAGACTTCTTCACAGTGTTTAGATAAAGCAGACAAGCTCTGACAAAGCTAGATAATAAACCAGGCCAGGAGGTTTTTGTCCTGAAGGGATCTAATTAAGAACAAAGGCAATGAACATTAACATTCTCCTCAAGGCATCACACTCACCTCTGAAGAAATGTTATTGTTGTAAATCCAAAGGAGAAACCTTAGCATCAGAGCAAGAGAGAGAGGGAGCAGAGGCAGAGAAGGATAAAATGACTTGTGATTTTGCTTTCGGAGGAAAGGCCACTCAGAGAAGGGAAATTCAAAAAGCAGCTGAAGCAGGAAGTATTTGAATTTGTAGGAAGTCAAGCCAGGCCCACCAGATGGTGAGGGAGGAAAGTGGCATCACCATTCAAGGCTAGACTTTCTTGGTAGGCGGATATCCCCAGGGAATAACCAGATCAAACTTGGTTTATATTTTTAAAGTAGAAAATGGGTCAGTTTGAGTTGCTGATCTTTTGACAAAGAAGAAATATCACCCTACATCCCTGTGTACATGCCAAGAGTCCCAAGGTGAGGTGACCATTGCCTTATAGATTTAATTAATCCAATGACTCCTTTTGGTAACTTCCAAAAGTGAGAATGGCTGCTCCTCTGCATTAAAGTTTATTTATTTTTTTTTATATTTATTTTATTTATTTTTTCCCTTTTGTTGCCCTTGTTTTATTGTTGTAGTTATTATTGTTGTTGTTGTTGGATAGGACAGAGAGAAATGGACAGAGGAGGGGAAGACAGAGAGGGGGAGAGAAAGATAGACACCTGCAGACCTGCTTCACCGCCTGTGAAGTGACTCCCCTGCAGGTGGGGAGCCGGGGTTCGAACCGGGATCCTTATGCCGGTCTTTGTGCTTTGCGCCACCTGTGCTTAGCCCGCTGTACTACAGCTCGACTCCCCTATTTAATTTTTAAGACCATAATACTACTGGGTAAAATTTTCACTTTATGGAGATGATACAGGGAATTTATGGAAAGTAGTTTATTAAAGCAACAAGGAGCTTGATCTAATGTGAACTAACTGGAGTGTTTTAAGTTCCTCCACTGAGTAGCAATCTGCCACTCCAATGCCCACTCACTGGCTCTAGCTCTTCCTCTTATAACACATATAAATCCAGTGCTCCTTCCAAGGGTAATGCTTGAGGGGGAGGAAGTTCATTGTACCATCACTTCTAAGTTTTTTCTTTAATAGGCTAAGCTTTTCCACCTAGCATCTTTAAATCACTGACTTCTCATATGGCAGTTCTGATGTGTGGTTAAAAACAACACCATACGGGGGTCGGGCGGTGGCGCAGTGGGTTAAGCGCATGTGGCGCAAAGCGCAGGGACTGGAGTAAGGATCCCGGTTCGAGCCCCCCGGCTCCCCACCTGCAGGGGAGTCTCTTCACAGGCGGTGAAGCAGGTCTACAGGTGTCTATCTTTCTCTCCCCCTCTCTGTCTTCCCCTCCTCCCTCCAATTTTCTCTGTCCTATCCAACAACGAACAACATCAACAATGGCAAAAATAATAACCACAACAAGGGCAACAAAAGGGGGGAAAAAATGGCCTCCAGGAGCGGTGGATTCATGGTGCAGGCACCGAGCCCAGCAATTACCCTGGAGGAAAAAAAAAAAAACACCATACAAGAAGAGAAAGCAAGCTGAAAAGGAGTCCCTTTAAGAAACAACTTGATCAGAAGAGAAAACACTAAGTAGAACCTGGACTGGAGTTGGTGTATTGCACCAAAGCAAAAGACTCTGGGGTGGGTGGGTGCGGGGGGAGAATACAGGTCCTGGAAAAGGATGATAGAGGACCTAGTGGGGGTTGTATTGTTATGTGGAAAACTGAGAAATGTTATGCATGTGCAAACTATTGTACTTACTGTCGAATGCAAAACATTAATCCCCAAATAAAGGGGGGGGGAGCAACTTGAAGGTATAACTTAGTGTCTTAACTTTGATCCACTTAGAAATAGGACGACATGTACATATGTTTTTTTTTAAATATTTATTTTAATTTATTTTTTCCCTTTTGTTGCCCTTGTTGTTTTATTGTTGTAGTTATTATTGTTGTTGTCGTTGTTGGATAGGACAGAGAGAAATGGAGAGAGGGAGGGGAAGACAGAGAGGAGGAGAGAAAGATAGACACCTGCAGACCTGCTTCACCGCCTGTGAAGCAACTCCCCTGCAGGTGGAGAGCCAGGGTTCGAACCGGGATCCTTATGCCGGTCCTTGTGCTTTGCGCCACCTGCGCTTAACCCGCTGCGCTACAGCCCGACTCCCGTACATATGTTTTATGTCAAGGCACTTTTGTGCATGTAAACAAAACGTCAATCTAATTGTATGTAAGATCTACTTGTATGTCAATCTAATTGTAAGAAAGATCTCATACTAACAACTTCCCAAGAATCATTGGAGCTATTTAGTTGTGTAGCTAAGAACATTCTGAAAAAAAAAAAAGATATTAAGCACTACTACTCAATTTTAAATATTAAAGGTTATAGCAAGGGCAATTCTGCAAGAAAATTGTGTAAAAGTCATCCAGAGTGAAAAGGAAGAATTTAAACTCTTTCTGGGAATAGCACGGTCTTAACATATATAACATACATATGTTTATATGTATATAGTACTATACTATATATTACATATAGTATATATAATATAGATTACTATATATTATAATATATATGATATACATATATAGTACTATATATTTATGTATATATAGTGATTGAAAACTCTTAGATTCTGAGATGTATACTCAATTTTGGGGGGTAAGAAAATCAACAGTAATAAATAGTTAAAGAATAATCTAGTCAACCAAAGATAATAGACAATTGGATATCTAGATGTAACTGAGTAAGTCTGAACCTTGAATTCATACCATAAACATAAAAATGGGTCTAACATATAAATGGGAGATCTCACACTCTTAGAAGATGGATCTGGGCAAGGTACATATGTTACCATGTGCAAGGACCCAGGTTCGAGTCCCTACTCTCCAACTGTAGGGGAAATACTTCCCAAGTGGTAATTCATCTCTGCAGGTCACTCTCTCTCCCTCTCTCTCTCTCTCTCCATCCATCTCTATCTACTCACCCCACCTCAAATTTTCTGTTCTATAAAATAAAATAGAAAGAAAAAACATACAAGCAAACAAACAAACAAAATGGACACCAGGAGGAGGGCTGGCCCCAAGGCCCAGTTATAACCATAACAACAAAACAACCTCTTAGGAGAAAACAAATATAGGCGACCATGGTTTCCTGACCTGACACCAAATGAACATGCAACAAATGAAGAACTAGATAAACTAAAATTGAACAAAATAAAAATATCTTGTACTTCAAAGAACACAATCAGGAAAATCAAAAGGAAATCTACAGTATATGAGAATCACGTGCAATTAAAATACTTGGTAAGTGACCTCTTCCTAAAATATAAAGACTCTTACACCTCAACACAAGTAGTTAACAACTCATTTTACAAACCTATCTGAATAGGCATTTCTCCAGAGAAGATATATTAACAGCCAACAAGTGTCTGAAAAAAGACGGAGACTACAAGTCCTCAGAGAAATTCAAATCAGAATCATAAGGAGGTATCCTTTCATACCTATTAGGGTGGTTATAGCTTCTTAAAATAATAGTAGTAAAAGCTATAGGGCAATTGGAATCCTCAATGCATCGCTGATGGCACAATGAGGCAGTTGGCTTTCCCTTTCTGAAGCTGATGTTTCTTAAAAGACAAAGAAGATGGGGAGTCAGTCTGTAGAGCAGTGGGCTATGTGCACATGGTGCGAAACTCAAGGGCCAACATAAGGATCCTGGTTCGAGCCTCTGGCTCCCCACCTGCAGGGGTGTCACTTCACAAATGGTGAAGCAGGACAGCAGGTGTCTACCTTTCTTTCTCCATCTCTGTCTTCCCCTCCTCTCTCCATTTCTCTCTGTCCTATCTGGCAACAACATCAATAATAACAATAATAATAACCACAACAATGATAAAAACAACAAAGGCAACAAAAAAGGAAAATAAGGGAGTCGGGCGGTAGCGCAGTGGGTTAAGGGCAAGGATTCGTGTAAGGATCCTGGTTCAAGCCCCCTGCTCCCCACCTGCAAAGGCGTCTCTTCACAAGTCGTGAAGCAAGTCTGCAGGTGTCTATCTTTCTCTCCCCTTCTCTTTCTTCCCCTCCTCTCTCCATTTCTCTCTGTCCTATCCAACAACGACAACAATAAAACAACAAGGGCAACAAAAGGGAACAAATAAATAAATATTTATAAAAAAGGAAAATAAATAAATATTTTTATAAAAAGACAAAGAAGATGCTGTTGATATATACTCACTACCTCTTTAAAAAGGATGTATGTGTGTATGCATGTACATATGTATTTTGGGTACAGAGACCAATTAAGGGGGGCATGACAGGGAAAGAGAAAGAGAGACAACTTCAGCACTGCTACATTTGTGATGTTTCTCCCCTGTACGTGGGGACTAGAGGCTTGGAACCCTGGTCCTTGCACAGAGCAACAAGTATGTCCAACTAGGTATTCTATCACCTGGCCCCTCCTCACTGTTTTTTGAATTAGTCTTTAAAAAAATATTTTTTTGAATATTTATTTATTTATTTATTCCCTTTTGTTGCCCTCGTTTTATTGTTGTAGTTATTATTGTTGTTGTCGTTGTTGGATAGGACAGAGAGAAATGGAGAGAGGAGGGGAAGACAGAGAGGAGGAGAGAAAGATAGATACCTGCAGACCTGCTTCAACCGCCTGTGAAGCGACTCCCCAGCAGGTGGGGAGACTGGGTTCAAACCGGGATCCTTATGCCGGTCCTTGTGCTTTGCGCCACCTGCTCTTAACCCGCTGCGCTACAGCCCGACTCCCTAAAAAGTATTTTCTTTATTTATTTGACAGAGACAAATTGAGAGAAAAGGAGAGATCGAGAGGGAGAGAGACAGACACCTGCAGCATTACTCTGTCACTCTGGAAGCTTCCCTCCTGCAGATGGGGACTGGAGGCTTGAAACTGGGTTCATGTGCACTCAACCATGTGTGCCACTGCCCAGGCTGCCAAATTAGTCTTTGGGTGACTGAAATTCCTTCAGGGTTCAGAATATGTATTTGGATTTGGTTTTCATCTTAGGGAACCATTTGGGAATGACCGGGGAGATGAGGTGCATCCTCAAAAAAAAAAAAAAGACTTTTGGGGGAGTCGGGCTGTAGCGCAGCAGGTTAAGTGCAGGTGGTGCAAAGCACAAGGACTGGTATAAGGATTCCGGTTCAAACCCCGGCTCCCCACCTGCAGGGGAGTCGCTTCACAGGCGGTGAAGCAGGTCTGCAGGTGTCTGTCTTTCTCTCCCCCTCTCTGTCTTCCCCTCCTCTCTCCATTTCTCTCTGTCCTATCCAACAACGACAACAACAATAATGACTACAACGATAAAACAAGGGCAACAAAAGGGAATAAATAAATAAAATAAATATTTAAAAAAAGACTTTTGGTAGACACCACTGGAAGAAATATTAGTCTTTATTTCTTCCTGCTGCAATTTTCCTTTTTCCTTGTGGACTGGAAGACTTTATAAGTCCCTGGCATTTCAGAATATGTTTGGTTGTATGTGCCTCAATTCCATACTGAGTTGGAGGTAAATTTGGAAAACAGTGAGCCATCCAACCTTATCCCTAGAGCTGCACGGCCTTGGGAAAAACCTCTCCCTGACCCCTTTTGGGTTGGGCTCAGAGTGCTCTAAGTGACCCCAATTCAGAATCTTGTTTTGGGGGAGGGGTTTCTCTCATTAACCTGCACCCCTCCAGGAAAACTGCACGTCTCTCTTTTTTTTTAATTGTTGTTTTAGTTATTATTGTTGTCGTTATTGATGTTGTCATTGTTGGATAGGGAGAAAGAAATCGAGAGAGGAGTGGAAGTCAGAGAGGAGAAGAGAAAGACAGACACCTGAAGACCGGCCTGTGAAGCAACTCTCCTGCAGGTGGGGAGCCAGGAGCTCGAACCGGGATCCTTACTCCCCGGTCCTTGTGCTTCGTGCCACGTGCGCTTAACCTGCTGCTCTACCGCCCAACTCCCTGCACACTTAAACGACTTTCTCTGGGCAATTTTCAGTGCTATGTAGCATAAAGAAATGATGCAGGGATAGTGAAATAGTTCTCTTGGATAGTACACTCCTTTGCCATGTGTGTGATGCTGGTTCAAGTTTGGGTTTCACTGTATTGAACAGTTGGGGGGCTGGGTGGTAATGCACCTGGTTGAGCGCACACCTTACAGTGAGCAAAGACGTGGGTTCAAGTCCCTGGTCCCCACCTGCATGGGAAAGCTTTGCAAGTGGTGAAACAGGGCTGCAGGTGTCTCTCTGTCTCTCTCCCTACATCCCCTTCCCTCGTGATTTCTGGCTGTCTCTATCAAATAAAATAAAGATAATAAAAACATTTTAAAACAAAGAAAAGAAAATTTGGTTCTGTAGTCCTTGTCTCTATATAACAAAAAGGAAGGAAAGAAAAAGAAAGAGAGAGAAAGAGAAGAAATGATGCAAGTGAGCTGGATTGATGGACCTTCCTTCAGGTCACAGAATACACATTTCAGGTTCAGGAACCTTAGACAGACCAAAGACCCCAGTGCTAAATGCCATCAAGTGAGAGAGAAGAGGCATGGAGGGTGCTAAGGCCAGTCTCTGCCACAGTGCTTCCTTGCCTGTAATTGTACCAATTCCTCATTCTTAAAAGCTGATTTTGAAGTTTTCCAGGGAATTATTTTACTGAGTGTCAATAATACAGATAGCACTGTGGATAAGCTCTTCACAGGGCCGGGGAAAAAGCAGTCAGTGGCTGCTCTGTGGGCCTATCAGGTAGCCCCTACTGGAACCACTCAGGCAGTGTGTACAGGGTCCCCTCAATAATATACACAAGTTGTCCCAGACACAGAGGATTCAGCAGCAGCTCAGCTAATCTGCTTCCCTCATCTGCTGCTCTACTCTGCATCACAGTGTCCTCTGCTCCTGGGAAGGAGTCAAGCCAGCCTGGCATCAGTGACAGTGGCACATTCTTGAAGCTGCTGAGTCATCCCTCCCCCCCTCCCCCCCAGCTCCTGTGATTCCATCAGCCAGGAAGGCTTCACTGGCTGTAGGTCTTTCTCTAGCATGAAAGATGAGTCAACAGGAAGAGAGTGAGGCTAACAATGGGCTGTCACAAGGATACAACACAATGGTTACTCAAAGAGTCTTTCATGCCTGAAGCACCAAAGGTCCCAGGTTCAATCCCAAGCCCCGCCATAAGCTAGAGCTGAGCAGTGCTCTGGTAAAAATGAAACAATACAAATAAGGGGCCTACACCCCCTCTCCCACAGTCTTCTTTCTATTTCTACCTAAGCAGACAGAAGCACTGATAAGAGAGACAAGACAATAAAGGCCACATGAAGCACTGGGTAGTGGCGCACCTGTTACCATGTGCAAGGACCTGGGTTCGAGGTCCCAGTCCCCACCAGCAGGGGGGAAAAACTGAGGGAAAAAAGTGAGTGGTGAAGCAGGGCTGCAGGTGTCTCTCTGTGTCTCTAACACCCCATTCTCTTTTGACTTCTGGCTGTCTCTATCCAATAAATAAATAAAGATATTAAAGAAAATAACCATGAGATCTTGCTATACAAAGATAGAGACCGTAAGTAGACTTAACACCACACTTCCTTAACTGCTTCTAACATATCCTTATTTTATAAACCATTTTTCTCTTTTCTTTTTGGTAACATGTACAGAGTAAAAGACAAGGGTAAACATCTTGAAACCACTTGCCAACAGGAGTAGACTGTGAGTTGTAGGAAGACAATTCACTCTGGGGTCCTAATTAAGCACCAGCATATTGAAAGTGTGTGCTCACAGCCAAGGTCTATCCATGTGGTTGTGCTCACAGAACCATAAAAAGGTGCTAAAGAGGTAATTAACCTTTCCTCCGGAGAGCTACCAGGAAAAGATGGAGATTTTCTGGGCCAGGACCTATGTAAGCCACCTAAATGAGCCATAAGTAAAAGCAAAAGTTGATTTCTCTCCAAGAAGGTCATCTTCGCGTTATCACCATAATAGCAAGAGTCAGAAGCTTGGGAACAGCTGCAGGAAGAAGATCCATGAGTGAAGCAGGAGAGCTATGGTGTCTCTCCTTTCTCTGTCTCTTCCTCACTAACTCTCTCTCTCTCTCGGTCTCTTACCCTCTATCTAAAAAGAAAAAAAAGCCTACCAGGTGTGAGGGAATTATGTAGGTTTGAATTTCCAGTGATAACACTAGCAGTCAAATAAATAAATAAATAAATAGATAAGCTTGTAGCTGAAAGATTTTTAAAATTTTTTTATTATTTATTTTCCCTTTTGTTGTTCTTGTTGTTTTATTGTTGTTGTAGTTATTATTGTTGTTGATGTAGTCATTGTTGGATAGGACAGAGAGAAATGGAGAGAGGAGGGGAAGACAGAGAGGGGGAGAGAAAGATAGACACCTGCAGACCTGCTTCACCGCTTGTGAAGCAACTCCCCTGTGGGTGGGGAGACAGGCCTTGAACCAGGATTCTTACACTGGTCCTTGAGCTACCTGCGCTTAACCCCTGCTGGAGGATTTTCTATTAATTATTCTTAACTTTAATAGGATAGTGAATGATCTATAAAGCAAAGTGAAATTTGACAGGTAGCCTGTTTCCTTATGTATACTTTTTAATTGTCTAGTGGTAAGATGGCTTACATATCTCCCCTACTCTAGATCTCACACTGGAGAAAGTAGTATTTAGAGTCAGAAAAAAAGGAGGGAGGGGAGGAAAAAAAAGAGGAAAAGGGAAAAAAAGGAGGAGAAAAGAGAAGGGAAGGAAGGAGAAGAAAGGGGGGAAGGTGAAGCAGGTCTGCAGGTGTCTATCTTTCTCTCCCCCTCTGTCTTCCCCTCCTCTCTCGATTTCTCTCTGTCCTATCCAACAATGACGACAACAATAATAACTATAACAATAAAAAAAAGGGGGGAAGGAGAAGTAGAGGGAGAAGGAAGAGGAGAGAAATGAGATGAAGGAAGAGGAGGAGGAAGAGAAGGAGAAGCAGCAGCACTGGAAGCAGAAGCAGGAGAAGCAGAAACAGCATCACATGCTTGACACAGTATTTCCCAGAAGAAAGACTTTGGGCAAGTTAAAATGATTTCTCTAAACTATGGTGTCCTCATCTATAAAGTCATCTGATGCTTACATCCTGAACTCTTCTAGGAATCAGATGAAGAGATGGAAAAAGAAGCAAGTAAACAATGGCATCTGAATCCAATCAGCCTTATATTACTACCAGTACTATGACCCACTTGTCTTCCATTTTCACTTGACCTTTAGATGTAATGTCCTTGAGACTAATATTAACTACATTTCTGCCAAGTCATGCTCAGGTTCATTTATTGTCCCTGTGAAACATACACATTTGATTTCTCAGACTTCTTGGGCAAGTGACTTTGGAAGAGTGATTCTTTGAAAAGAATGGGCCATGTTCAGCGGGGAAGCAATTACAGAAGCCAGACCTTCTACCTTCTGCAACCCTCAACGACCCTGGGTCCATGCTCCCAGAGGGATAGAGAATGGGAAAGCTATCAGGGGAGGGGGTGGGATATGGAGATTGGGTGGTGGGAATTGTGTGGAGTTGTACCCCTCCTACCTTATGCTTTTGTTCACTAATCCTTTCTTAAATAAAAAATTAAAAAAAAAAAGAATGGGCTTGCACCTCGACATCTTGGAAGATGCTTCTCAGCTCATACTGTATGACTCAAAGGAGTCTAAGTAGGATGTATGCAGATTCTTTTGGTAGTTTTGCCTCTGAGTGGTTGCTTTTTGAATAGTCATGTCCAATATTATACTAATTTCATCCTATTTCAAAATATTCCCTATCATGAAATTAGTTTAATAATAAACAATGCAATACTATTTATTGATTTTTTCTGGGTAAATAATTCTGTGTTCAATAGCTATTAAACACAAGGTACCTAAGAATGACGAGGTGGAAAGTGATTATAAAACAGATAGAGGATTGCCAGTGCTTATTAGTTGTGATAATAAAAATCAAGTTAGCTACTATAATTGTTCAAGTCATTAGCACACACATGTCAGAATCCGAGTCCTGAACATATATTCTTTTTTTTTTTCCTCCAGGGTTATTGCTGGGCTCGGTGCCTGCACCATGAATCCACCGCTCCTGGAGGCCATTTTTCCCCCTTTTTGTTGCCCTAGTTATTGCAGCCTCATTGCGATTATTATTGCCATCGTTGACGTTGCTTTGTTGTTGGATAGGACAGAGAGAAATGGAGAGAGGAGGGGAAGACAGAGAGAGAGGGGGAGAGAAAGATAGACACCTGCAGACCTGCTTCACCGCCTGTGAAGCGACTCCTCTGCAGGTGGGGAGCTGGGGGCTCGAACTGGGATCCTTACACAGGTCCCTGCGCATTGAGCCACGTGCGCTTAACCCACTGCGCCACCGCCCAACCCCCCCCTGAACATATATTCTTATAACATCTATCAAACGGGTGTCTTTGTCTCTGTTTTATAGTAAATTGAGTCTCAGAAGTGTCAGATAAGTTGTTTTAGGTTATACAGCTCCCATTCCATGGAAACTGATGGTAGAACGTACGCTTTTATCCTTAATACATATTATATCCTATAACCTTAATATAAAGAGAAATACATTAACACACAAGAGTATAAAGTCATTTCCATAGAGTACATGGATATTAAATTTAAATTGAATTTCATCTCTGGCTTCCATAGACTTTAATTTGTATTTTTATACCTAAAAAAATAAAATCTTGGTCCTATTTTAAAATGAAGACTAGAATTATATAAATGAACAGATTCATTAGATCAACAAATATCTCCTGACTGCCTATTACACTTTGAATATCATCAGGAGTGAAAAATAAGCAGGTTCCAGGCCCCGGCTCCTCACCTGCAGAGGAGTCGCTTCACAAGTGGTGAAGCAGGTCTGCAGGTGTCTATTTTTCCCTCCCCCTCTCTGTCTTCCCCTCCTCTCTCCATTTCTCTCTGTCCTGTCCAACAACAACAACAGCAATAACAACAACAATAATAACTACAACAACAATAAAAAACAAGGGCAACAAAAGCGAAATAAATAAATATTAAAAAAGAAAAAAAGAAAAGAAAAATAAGCAGGGATCATTGATCTTCTGAAGCCTTGCTGTTGGTAATGCATTTTCTCAAAAGCAGCCAGTGAACAAATAAATAATTTTGTGACCACTCCTATAGGATTGTGAATGTTTCCCCCTGGCTTGATATTCATCACTTGAATTTCTCATTTGTCTTGAAGGAAAACAAACAACAGCTTTGATATTTAAGAATAGGCCTTCCTTGCCCTCGCTTATAGCTTACAGTTCTCTTATCAGGCCATCCTAATATAGAAAAATATCATGATTTTCTTTATAGTAGCAATGCACAGTTTATTTTTAAATCAATTTAAGGATTACTGTTCAAACTCAATTATATTGTCTACTGTCTATGGAACTTTAATAGTTATCCTCCACCCCCCCACCCCGAGCTTACTCAGAAATGGCTATTGGTGGTGTCTTGGATCAAACCTGGAACCTCTTACGTAAAAATCTTGTGTGCTACTATTGTTATATCTCTCTTCTCCCCTAGCTCTGTCATTGGGAACCTCATTTTAATTTAGTTTTCCACCAGGGCTATAGCTGGGACTCAGTTTCTACATGATTCTACTGTTCCTGATAGCCATTTTTCTTCCTTCCTTCCTTCCTTCCTCCCTCCCTCCCTCCCTCCCTTCCTTCCTTCCTTCCTTCTTCCCTCCCTCCCTCCCTCCCTCCCTCCCTTCCTTCCTTCCTTCCTTCCTTCCTTCCTTCCTTCCTTCCTTCCTTCCTTCCTCCTTTCCTCCCTACATACTTAATTTTTTTGATTGAGGGAAAGAGAGAGACAGAGAAGGAAAGACACTTACAGAAGCTTTTCCCCTGGAGGTTTGAACCTTTATTCTCGCACATAGTAATGGGTATGTTCTCTCTACTAGTTGAGATACCACCCGCTCCATCAATGAAATGTTTTGATAAATATTTGTGTATTTAGCTCAGCTGGTTAAGCTCACATGGAGCGAAGTGCAAGGACCCGGCGTTAGGATCCCGGTTTCAGCCCCTGGCTCCCCACCTGCAGGGGGGGAGTCTCTTCACAAGTGGTAAAGCAAGTCTGTGGGTATCTATCTTTCCCCCTCTCTCCATTTCTCTCTGTCCTATCCAACGACAGCAACAACAACAATAACAATAATAACCACAACAATGATAAAACAACAAGGGCAACAAAAGGGGAAAAATGGTCTCCAGGAGCAGTGAATTTGTGGTACAGGCACCGAGTCCTGGCAATAACCCTGGAAGCAAATAAATAAATAAATAAAATGTGTATTGCATTTTTTCCCCCAAAACACAATGCAATTTCACCTGGTTCCACCCATCCCCACATAAATCGTCTATTGAAGTAGATGAGAACCTTAATTTTTTTTTTCCTTTTAGTACCTGTGGTCATTGAAAATTTCTCTTGAATACTTCTGAAAAGTATTGGTCCAAGTTGAATTTGGAAATAATGTATTTCATTTCTCTCATGCTTCTATGGCAGACCCTTAGAATGAGTAAACTTTGAGAGACTTCTTTGATTTCCTTGGTTCCTTGAAGATGAATCATAAAACTATCAAATTTAAAGTCTAGACTTCAGTTTTTTCCTAACCAATATTTTCCCTGTTCCTATCATTTTTCATGACACACCAGGTCAAACCATCCTGGTTTGGAGTCACAGTTCCCTGTGGTGTGAGTTTCTCTTAGACAAGCTGCAAGGAACTACACAGAAGAAGACAAATGTTTAAAAATGAAATGTAGCCACCATCCTCTTTGGGAAGAAAAACATTAATTACATTTTTGAAGGAATTATAATTGGATTTTACTTCTCCCCTTTTTGATAGTTATTCAAACTATGGAGTTAACATACTCCCAACATCTTTTATTCAGTCAGTTTGAGAAAAGGGAGGAAGATTTATTTGTAATTATCAGAAATAAACACAGTTCTTGCAAAATAAACACAAAGCAACAGAGCCTGGCTTGAATCCCACCTCGTTAAAGATGCAAATTAGGAACAGACCATTGAAATGGGAGGTTTAGCTAATCCTTTCTCAACAATGTAAATCTTTAAATTAGCCCCTGGTTCAGTGGCATCTGCAGTGTGTTACTTTGGGTTTTATACAAGGGATCCCAAAAGGAATAGCAACTTCCTCCGGGCCCCTGTTATTGTTCTGGTTTGTATTTATTTTGAGTCATAGGCACGAGGCATATTGGTTTAAGGTCCCACTTGTGACTGCTGCCAGTCTATCTAACCTATAGAGCTGTCCATTCCTCGATTCTGGTCCATCTGTGATCTCTCTCCAAACCTTCTGGTCTATTTCCGGCTCACCACCATCAGGCTATCCTTCAGGTGCTGGCCCCAGGTTCCCTGAAGCAGATGTGTGGAGATCATCAAATCTAACTCAGACTCTGCAACTTGCCTTTGGGAGGACACGACAATCCCAAATACAACAACAATGGAAATGAAGACAAGAAATCATAATGCATTGCTGTGGAAAATGGAGCTTTAACAAATATCTAGAGTTTCTTAACTGTGACTGGAAGAATCCACGATGGTCTGGTCTGTTCTCTCTCAAAGAACTCCAGAAAATGGAGGGGAACTCAGAGAATCTGAGGAAACTGATTCCATCCATATGAATGAAATTGCCAATGGTGAACTCTGACAATGTCACTCAACCTCTCCCTACTGCCTTTTAGCCCCAAGTTGCAGACACTACTATGATTCCATCCTGACTTTCCTGGGCAGATGACCTCACCAATGTGCCCCAAAGTCTCCAGAGCCCTTCCTCACTAGGGAAAGACAGAAACAGGCCAGCCAGGGGTATGGATCCACCTGCCAACTTCCATGTCCAGCAGAGAAGCAATTCAGAAACTAGACCTTCTACCTTCTGCACCCCACAAAGAATTTTGCTCCATACTCCCAGAGAGATAAATAGGAAAGTTTCCAATGGAGGGAACAGGACATGGAACTTTGGTGGTGGGAACTGTATGGAATTATAACCCTGTTATCTTTAATCATGATTTTTTAAAGTAAACTACATTTAAAAAATATTTATTCTCTTTTGTTGTTCTTGTTGTTTTTTATTGTTGTTGTCATTGTTGGATAGGA
>NC_080181.1:31734630-31793063 GCF_950295315.1 Erinaceus europaeus
GGAATTTCTCTCTCTCTCTTTCTCTCTCTCTCATCTAGACAACAAGAAGTACTGTGGCACTGACTTATGATTTGAGTTCACTGACACAAATGTTTTGCAAAAGTTAAAACACACCCTTCTTCAGAATAAAAATTATTTCATCATCCTGTTCTATTCTGTTCTTCCTAATCTCTCAAACACTGAAGGAATTAAAAGCCAAGCTCATATTTAAATCAGCTTCTCCCATCTTAATCTCATCATTTTATGTCATATCATAGTGTTTTCCATCTGAAAGCAACTCTCCTGTTTGTCACAAAATCAACTTCCAAATTGAAGTACTAAGTACTGAGTATTTAGAAAGTGATTTGGTTCTTGTAATGTCTCCAGTCTAATTTACATCCATCACTTTCTTTTGCATGCTACCACTTCTATGCTCTCCAAAAAAAGCAGAGGGCTAGACTTTTTTTAAAGCTAAATGTTTGATATAAAACAGATATTCTACTAATTTGCTTTGCAAATTGAGCTCTTTATGATTTAATGTGTAATGCACTATAAGAGACTTTGAAAATCCAGAGATAACTTGCTGTGCCATTCACATAGGCAATGAGCCCTTCTGCCTTTTTTTTTTTTTTTTTAACTTTTCCCATTTGGAAAGTAATGATTCTACCACCTATTTCTTCAACAAAAAAAGAAATTAGTGAAATATATATGTGTATGAAAATGTGCTATTTTAATACAAAGAGCATAGGTATGCTCTTTTATTAATAAAAATAGTAATTATGATTGTTTTTCTGTTAAGTAGTCATATAATTCATAATTCATATAAAAATCAAAACTGTAACCCTCCCCCTTCCAAGAGTGTAAAGGTATAATAAAGTTTTTATATGTCTCTTTTTTTTTTGCCTCCAGGGTTATTGTTGGGGCTCAGTGCTGGCATTAGGAGTCCACTGCTCCAGGTGACCATTTTTTTTCCAGGGAGAAATTGAGAGGAGAAGGGGAGATAGAGAGGGAAAGAGAAAAACACTTGCAGACCTACTTAACGGCTTGTAAAGCATCCCCCTGCAGGTGGGGAGCCTGCTTAAACCCGGGTCCTTGGGTGGGTCCTTCCACATATGTATTTGGGTGGGTCCTTCCACATATGTATTTATCCAGGTGTGCCATGCCCATTCCCTTAAGTATCTTTTGTTACGTGTGCTCTTTGCCCAGGCAGTGTGTAACAAAATTAACGGAGACTACAGCCATGTAGCTGGTGACCATGACTCAGTCCTGACTTTGCCATAAGCCACATGTGTGCCCTGGGGAGAGCAAACATCTTCTCTGGGACTCAGTTATCTGATCTGAAATATCAGGGTATTAAATGTGGTGATTGCCAAGACCTTTTGAATTTGAAGCTATAATTGAGAATTTGTAGTTTTAACCTCTTACAGTGAATGATATTATAGTGAATGTAGACTGCCAATAATAACGGTATCACTTCTTGATGGACTTGATACTAGATAACCTCACATTAAGCAGAGACAGGCAGCATTCTGAGCAAAAGAACACACTGTCTAATGGATCTGAAATGGAGAAAGAGCTCCTTTTGTGTTTTTGAGAAACAAAGTGGTACTCAAGCAAGTTGACTGCTCTTTGAGCTCTTGAGCTGCTCCATAGATTATGTGAAACATGTCATAAATTCCGAGCTTGCTGCTTCAGCCCGCAAAGTAGGTCTCCATAATTATTTCAATACATTTATAGACCTATTTTCAGAATACACAAAGAAAACACTAGACAAAGGCATCGAAATTGTGGAGGGTAATTTGACTGTTACTTGGGATTTTTCACTGGATTATGTGGTAAGGCTTCCTCACTCGCTCCCTCTTTGTTTCTCATTGATTTAGGATGACAAGTTTATTAAGAACAAAGATTCTTTGATGACTGACAGTCCAAATTCTTCAGTTAACAGCAGTGGCTTTGTACTGAAGAGTTGTGTAAAGGCTCTCTGGGTACTGAAGAAAAAAAAAAGACAACAAAACAACTGCGTTTCTAAAAGCCACAGCGATTCTATTCCCAGTTATAGATACTGTTAAAGGAAAAACCAAGCAACCTTTCTGGCTCATTGGTTCAAAGGTAGACAGTCAGGGACAACTCAGACGAAAATCTACTTAGCTATATTTTTGAGTGAGATGGCTCAGTTTTTACGAAATTAGACTTAACAGCCAGATTTTAGACGGCAACAAGAAGGTGCTATGGGGCATAAAGAGGAGAAATGCACAGAATTCAAGATGGCATAGAGAATAGGGGGATAACGTTCAGAGGGAGGGAGAATGCATGAAAGAAGCCCTATGTTTGATCCCTGGAAGTCTTTCCTACTAAAAGAAGAGGGTGGGTAGAGAATTTAAGATCATAGTCTTTGGAGTCAGATTGCTTGAATTCAAACTAGGTTTGGCCACTTACCTGTAAGAATTTATTTTTACTTAGTAGGTATTTAATAATGATTAACAAGATTGTAAGATAACAGGGGTATAATTCCATACAGTTCCCACCAACAGAGTTCCCTGTCCCCTCCCCTCCACTGGAAGCTTCCCTATTCTTTATCCCTCTGGGAGTATGGGCCAAAATTCTTTATGAGGTGCAGAAGGTGGAAGGTGTGGCTTCTGTAATTGCTTCTCTGCTGAACATAGACATTGACAGGGGATCCATATCCCTAGCCTGTTTCTATCTTTCTGGGGAAGTGAGGTTCTAGGACATTTGGTGACAGCATTATGCAAAATGTTGTTAGTGGAAAGAGGTTGTTTCCTTTTGTCATTTTGCCTTTATAAAGAAACTAGGAGGAAAAAATTTGTAGAAAACTTTAGCAGGAATCTGTTGTAGGAGTGTTCACATCAAATGCCGAGAGAAAGAACTCATCCTATAGCCTGGGGCAGGTAAACAGAACAATCTTTTTGTTCTTTGTTTACCAGAAAGTTAATAGACTATAGTAGAGTTGTTGACACCATGGTACAATTTCTCGTATTCCCATGATAAGTGTCCCCAAAATACTCTCAACCCCAACTTTGGTCCATTTCCACCATGTGATGCACCAGGATCCCAAAGCCTCTTCACCCTTCTCCCTTCATCTACTTCCCCAGAATCTTTTTCTTTGGTGCAATACATCAAACCCAGTCCAAGTTTCATTTTGTGTTTTCCCTTTCTGTCTCTGTTTTTTTTTTTTTTTTTTTTTTTTTTTTAACTTCTGCCTATGAGTGAGATCATCCAGTACTTATCTTTCTCATTTTGGCTGATTTCTCCAAGAATTGGCAATCCCTGTCTCAGGGATAGATCCAATGGAAACAAACACAGCCATGCAAAGAGATCTATGTTCATTTACATTCATAGCAGCACAATTTAAAATAACCCAAATTTGGAAGCAACCAGATGCCTGATGACAGATGGGTATCTAAGAAAGTCATGGTATCCATATGCAACAGAATACTCAGCTGTTCAAAATGATGAAGTCATCCTCTTCACCTCATCTTAGGCAAGTTCACAGACCTTACAATTGATGGTAACACTGCAACACAGTAATCCAGGCCTCAGAATGCCAATCAAAACATGAGGTTAGAGTTCACCAAACCAGTGTTTCTTAAACTCGATTGTGCATCAGAATCTTTTGTATGACCTATTAAAATAAGATTCCACTTCTAGAATTGCTGGTTCAGTAAGACTAGAGCGGGACTGGATTACTATTCTATCTCGCAAGTTCTCAGATAATGCTGAGGTTGCTAAAAAGGGCATTTTGAGCACCAGTGGTTTAGGCAATGTACTGAAATCTCCTAGTATCTCTCAGCAGCTATCCAAGCTTTCATTAAATAGTATGTGTACATGGCATGTTTGGGTGTGTGTACCAGGTACAGTATTAGATTCTGAGTTGTGACGCAAGAGAGAGGAGGGCCATGGATGGCAATGGTGTGATGATGGTCTGGATTCCCTTTCAGATTTTTTTCTTAAATATTTTTTAAAAAATATTTATTTATTCCCTTTTGTTGCCCTTGCTGTTTTACTGTTGTAGTTATTGTTGTTGTTGTTGATGATGTGATCATTGTTGAATAGGACAGAGAGAAATGGAGAGAGGAGGGGAAGACAGAGTGGGGGGAGAGAAAGATAGACACCTGCAGACCTGCTTCACCGCCTGTGAAGCGACTCCCCTGCAGGTGGGGAGCTGGGGGGTCGAGCCAGGATCCTTATGCCGGTCCTTGTGCTTTGTGCCACCTGCACTTAACCCACTGTGCTACCGCCCGACTCCCCACACTTCACATTTATAAAGTTTGAAATAATAGTCACTGAATGTTCCCTACATGTCTGGTGCTGGCCTGGCTTTCCCATGACAGCACCTGGTGTGCTCATACAGGGAGCTTCAAACATTTTGTGCCAATGATACACAGTTTTCATCCTGTTAGAAACTGGGGTATTGGGGGTCAGGCGGTAGCACAGTAGGTTAAGCGCATGTGGTGCAAAGCGCAAGGACCGGCGTAAGGATCCCAGTTCGAGCCCCCGGCTCCCCACCTGCAGGGGAGTTGCTTCATAGGTGGTGAAGTAGGTCTGCAGATCTATCTTTCTCTCCCCCTCTCTGTCTTACCCTCCTCTCTCCATTTCTCTCTGTCCTATCCAACAACAACAACATCAACAATGGCAATAATAATAACCACAACGAGGCTACAACAACAAGGACAACAAAAGGGGGAAAATGGCCTTCAGGAGCAGTGGATTCATGGTGCAGGCACCGAGCCCAGCAATTACCCTGGAGGGGAAAAAAAAAAAAAGAAACTGGGGTATTGAGGAGTGGACAATAAAGTCCCATGTCTACGCAGTGGCATTAACAAGTCTGATGAATATCTGATTATTTTCATAATTTGAATGTTCATCTACTAGCATGAGAAGAAGGCAACATTTAAAACCAACTCTTGTTTTTTACTTCCAGTTTGTGAATGGTGAACATGCCACCAGCCTAGGGGCCTATTTCCCCTAGGAAATGGAGTAAGGACTCTTAAGTTTGGCAGTTTGCCACTACTGATAGATTGGATGGTATTGATTAAAGGACATGACATGGCAAAATACCCTCCTGGTTGCCACCCTACTGCCTGCAGAATTATAAGCTTGCAGAACACGTGCTTCAATCAGCTGGCTGTATGAGAATTCAATCAGCGTTAATCTAACACAATGCAGCACCTGCTCCCCGACTGATTTCTAGTGTTCTTCAATCAAAAGCAGAAGAAAAGCATTTGTTGCACGCAATGTTAGCAGACCTGAAAATTCAAGAACCTGAAGTTCAGTAAGATCTGGTTCTCCTCTACCTCTTATTTCTCTTGCTGGGATGCTATAGAAAGACAAAGTGTTATTCACAAATGACATAAGAGAAAGTTGGACATTCCCAACACTACATTTACTCCATATGAAAATGAGAGCATCATGATGTCGACCAGACTTCCCTGGACAGACGACCCCACCAATGTGTCCTGGAGTTCTGCTTCCCCAGAGCCCTTCCCCACTAGGGAAAGAGAGAGACAAGCTGGGAGTATGGATCAACTTGTCAATGCCCATGTTCAGCAGGGAAGCAATTACAGAAGCCAGACCTTCCACCTTCTGCAACCCATAACGACCCTGGGTCCATACTCCTAGAGGATTAAAGAATAGGAAATCTATCAAGGGAGTGGATGGGATACGGAGTTCTGGTGGTGGGAATTGTATGAAGTTGTACTCCTCTTATCCTATGGTTTAGTCAAAGTTTCCTTTTTATAAAATAAATAAATAAATAAATAAATAAATAAATAAATAAATAAGAATGCAAAAAAAGAAAATGAGAGCATCATTAGAAAGCAGCACTGGTAGGGACGGCCCCACTCTCTGAAGGGAGGCTGGGTCAGCCTACTCTGCCACTCGAGGAAGGCTGGTCCTGACACATGTGCAGCCTAGAATGTTCCTAGTTGTGACCATCGACTACGAGCTCTGACTGACAGGAACTTGGAGGTTACACAGGCTCCTATGCTCACTATAAATATATATGGGCCCCAGGTCAAATTTATGGGGTAAATAGTTAATTGTATGTATCTATTTTCTTTA
Organism: Erinaceus europaeus; assembly: GCF_950295315.1. NCBI lineage: Eukaryota > Metazoa > Chordata > Mammalia > Eulipotyphla > Erinaceidae > Erinaceus > Erinaceus europaeus. The sequence continues at coordinate 31,740,688 of NC_080181.1, forward strand.
ACTTTGGGAGGTATTCTCTGCCCAAATCCAGCTTTCTAACCCTATTTTCAACTCTGACACCATCTCCCCCAGACAATATTTTTAGTCCACCTACATGTTTGCTACCAGGCACAGGCAAAAATTACTAAAGTCATGGGCTCCATGGAACATAAAATAGAAGACTCCCTAGCTTCTTCTTACCAAAAGACCCCTAATTTCATCTACTCTGTTCCTAACTTTGAGTTTCTGTCTTTTAAACAATTTGTCCTGCTTTATATATATATATTTTTAATTTTTATTTATAAAAAGGAAGCACTGTGGTCCTGGAGGTGACACAGTGGATAAAGCATCGGACTCTCAAGCATGAGGCCCTGAGTTCAATCCCCAGTCCCTGGCAGCACATGCACCAGAGTGACGTCTGGTTCTTTCTCTCTCTTCTCTCTTTCTCATTAATAAATAAATAAAATCTTTAAAAGAAAAAAAGGAAGCACCAACAAAAATCATAGGATAAGAGGAGTACAACTCCATGCAATTCACACCACCAGAACTCTGTATCCCATCGCCTTCTCTGATAACTTTCCTATTCTTTATCCCACTGGGAGTATGGACCCAGGGTCTTTATGGAGTGCAGAAGGTGGAAGGTCTGGCTTCTGCAATTGCTTCCATGCTGAACATGGGCGTTGTTGGGTCAATCTATAGTCCCAGTCTGTCTCTCTCTTTCCCTAGTGAGGTGGGGCTCTGGGGAAGTGGAGCTCCAGGACACATTGGTGGGGTTATCTGGCCAGGAAAGTCTGGTTGACATCATGGTAGTATCTGGAACCTGGTGGCTGAAAGAAGATTTAACATATAAAGCCAAACAAATTATTGACTAATCACGAACCTAAAGGCTGGAACAGTTCAGATGAAGATTTGGGGGTCTCTGTTTTGTAGATAGTTAGTAGGCCTATTTTAGTTATATTCCAAAGGGCCCATGACAATATTAGTTTTTTTGTTTGTTTGTTTTTGCCTTTTAGCCACCAAGATGCAGACACTATTATGATTCCATCCTGACTTCCCTGGGCAAACAACCTCACCAATGTGTCCCAAAGTCTCACCTCACTATTGCTCTACCCTACTAGGAAAAAAGAGAAATAGGCTGGGGGCATGGATCCACCTATCAGTGCCATGTCCAACGAAGAAACAATTACAAAAATCAGACCTATCATCTTCTGCACACTGCAGAAATCTTTGGTCCATACTCCCAGAGGAAAAAAGAATAGGAAAGGATGAAACACAGAACTCTAGTGGTGAGGACTGTATGAAAGTGACCCCTCTCTTTGCCTATGTGAGCACGTGAGTAAAAGCTCTGAGGACCTTTTCTTGCCCCCCCCCCCAGTCCATTTTTCTCTCTTTTCCTACCCCCTCTCTCGGCCTAACATGTGAATGCTCTTAGTTTTCTTAAATAAAGTTTAAAATTTCTGAAAATCATGGTCTATCCTCAAATCTTTGTTGAGATTTTGTGTGACAGACTTTTAAATGTTGGGGAAACAAACTCGGCTGATCAGTTCTCCTCAATACATTTTGGCAAGCTAGACAGGAGAAGCAAAATTCAGGTATTTTAACTTTTATTCTTTTTAGACTAACCAGGTTAGTGCCTTTTCTCTCTTAAGTCAGTCTCCACTGTAACCACATTTTTTTCCATTGCCAGCACTAAGCAGCACTTGCCTGTCTTTTGAGAAACTCTGAAATGTTTCAGAATGTGTGGCAACTTCCCTATGCCTCAGTTCTCCCACTTGCTTTTTTTTTTTTCTCTTGAATGGTATGGTCTCAGGTTCTTAAAACTTGCCACACACTAATTTTCCATTACAGTGGCTTCCTCAACCCATTGCCTGCTCACAGAGGCGGTTCCACTTCACCATACTTTATTAATAAAAAAAAAAGAATTATACTCATACTATCTTATAATCTTTTAAATAATTATTAAGTCAGTAATAAAATTTTTGAAAAGAAAATGAGGTTTTGAAAAGAAAACGAGGAAATGAGGACAGTGGACGGATGCTGGTGATTAAACATCCATTTCACTACAAGTCTTATTCCTAAAGGATGAACCATCTTTGGGAGCTAGGCTGATTCCCCTCATCTGTAGAAGACAGATGAGACTAGTAGATTGTATCAAGAAAGGGACTGATTAAGTTGCCACCCTACTCAAGTTCAAACTCAGAGCCAGCTGACATCTTCACTAGAAAATTAGTAGATCATCCATCTCAAGAAGGTGCACTAACTTATGTAAGATATAAAGCACATAAACATTATCCCTCTTAAACTGTCAGCCTCCTGAAGGTATAAAGTTCATAACTTCATACCAGATGGTTATAAAGGCTATTCATATACTCTTCCCATATTTGGGAGCTACTCTCTGCCCTGATCCAGTTTTTTTTTATTTATTATTTTTTAAATATTTATTTTATTTATTTATTCCCTTTTGTTGCCCTTGTTGTTTTATTGTTGTAGTTATTATTGTTGTTGTCGTTGTTGGATAGGACAGAGAGAAATGGAGAGAGGAGGGGAAGACAGAGAGGAGGAGAGAAAGATAGACACCTGCAGACCTGCTTCACCGCCTGTGAAGCGACTCCCCTGCAGGTGGGGAGCCAGGGTTCGAACCGGGATCCTTATGCCGGTCCTTGTGCTTTGCGCCACCTGCGCTTAACCCGCTGCGCTACAGCCCGACTCCCTCCAGTTTTTTTTTTAATGGTATTCCCAACTCTGACACCATCTTCTCAAACAATACTTTCAATCTACCCACATGTTAGCTAGAGGGCTCAGGAAAAATTAGTAAAGTCATGGGCCCCTTCGAATAGACCTTCCTAGCTTTTCCCCACATGAAGACCTCTAATTTCATCTGCTCTATTCCTAGCTTTGGATTCTTGTTTATTAAACAACTGGTTCTGCTTTATGTCTTAATGCTTTTCAGTCATCAACTTGCAGATACTACCATGATGCTAACTTGAATTCCATAGGCAGAGGACCAATGTGTCCTGGAACCCCACCTCCTCACCCAACTACAGAAAGATAGAAAGAAGCTTGGGGTAGGGATCCACCTGTCAATGCCTATGTCCAACAGAGAAGCAATTACAGAAGCCAGACCTTTCACCTTCTGCTCCCCATAATGATCTTTGGTCCATACTCCCAGAGGGATAAGGGATAGTCAAGCTTTCAATGAAGGGGACTGAATATGGAACTCTGGTGATGGGAACTGTATTGAATTGTACCCCTCTTATTCCATAATTTTATTGACCATTATTGAGTCACTAATAAAAAATAAAGGCTACTGACTCACAATAGGAAACAAAATAATTAATCAAAGCAGAAACAATTTACATGCAAAGATATGTTCTACCCCTTAAGTTACTGCTAAGATTTTTAAAATATGCCCATTAACTACTGTATTAAAATTAACTATGAACCAATATTGCCAATTGATTTTAATGTGTCCCCTCCTTGTGAAAATACTATGACTTTCTTAAAGCAGGTACTTCTCAACATATGGAAATTTTACTGTGTAATTCAAATCCTTAACTTGATAGCACAATTCACAGTATTTGATTTGAGACAGAAAATGTGTGAGTCTTACAAGTAATGGAGAGTTTGGTATCCTTGGAGAATGTGTCTATAGTTCCCAATTCTTTGCCCAGAAGGATTATTTTATAGCAGGTTGAATTCTCGACTAATTATCTTCAAAACAGCTGGACTACTGGATAAACTCTATCTTAATGCAAAGTACAAGAGCAAATAAGGATAATTAAACTTTGATTTCAGACTAGGCTGACAAGGAGCATGAGTGGGGAAGACTGTTTAAGAATAGAAAGCAGAAGGAGAAAGTGTGGTCTTTACCTTACAAAATCCCTCATCAGTACCCAAAACAGTGTAACTTATTATTAAGATTCTGCAACTAATTTTGATAAATTTCTATTTCAATCCAATTATTGAGTTTGCATTGGGGAACACCTAATCAATTCTAGTGAGGTTCTAAATGATTTAAAATGAACTGTAAAAATCCAACCATTTGATTTCATCAGAAACACACAGCTAATAGCATTAGCACCTATACTTCCTGTGAGCAAAATTAATAACATCCTCAAATGAAGGAAAGATAGAAAAAGGAGAAAAAAATTCAGCTGCAAGATGATGAACCCACACTTGATGGGAAGTGTTATGAAGCATTCTTGCCAAATGAGAGATCTGTAAATCACCTGGGAAAGCAATCAGCTCCCGATTATAATTGGCAATCTGAGAAAATTTCTCCAACAATTAGAAGTGGCATGGCAACAGGCTACCACCTTCTCCACCTTGTTAAGGTTTACTGTAATTTGTTTTTATTTTTCTATAGAATTGAAATTCCATTCTCTCTTATAGTGCTAGCAATACTCCGGGGCCAGCAGGGAGAGGAGGAGACACATCTGAAAAGTGGTGTCGGTCTGATTTGGCTTTAACAGGAAAATAGGGGTCGTGTGAGTCACCGGAAATTGTTGTGACCCAATAATAAAAATAGTAAACTACAAAAGGCTGCATAATTCACTACGCTAGTTTACCATACCAGATTCGTTACATCTATTGGAAAATTTGTTCAACTCCCTCCATGAAGGTTGCTGGGAATCAGGTTGGATTTCGTTCAGAGAATTTCTCACAGCACTGCCACATGCAGCAGTAGATCCTGATGATGTCATTTAAACTCTACAAAGTCCTAATTCCCTTTCTTATAGGAAGAGGTCCCTTTCATAACTTAACATCTGCTTCTACAAACATTTAATGAGTTCCTGCTATGAGCCAGATATAGTAAAGATATAAGAATAAGAAGCAGTTGTGTGCCAGTTACTCCTGATTTCTTCCTAATAACCACTTGTCCTCTCTGCCTTATTGACAAAGTTCCAGTATTGCTCAAGGTGGCCTGGTGCCTAGTCAAAATGTCTGTCTACCTAGACTTTCCTGTAGCCAGAGATAATCATGTGATTCATTTCTATACAATGAGAAGTGGCTAGATGCTGGCCAAGGAATTCTGACACTTTTTATTAAATTTGTCTGAATTTCAGATGAATTTTTACTATCTAGATACAATCAATGCTACCTCACCCTTCACTCTTTTTTTCCCCCTTGCTCTAGAGAGAAAATAAGGATTGGATATAAAGGAAGCATTCTGACACAAAACAATGATAAGAGTTAGAATAAAAACCACAGACTGCAGGTGGGTCAAGCAAAGAGAAATGATATCTGAACAATAATGACATAAAGTGACCTTGCCTAGCATTACAAGCATACTTTAAAAATCAGTTGTTGGTGGGGGCTAGGTGGTAGTGCATCTGGCTGAGCACAGGATTTGCAAGGATCTAAGTTCAAACTTCTTGTCCCCACCCTCAGTGGGCAGTTTCATGTAAAGTGAAACTGTGCTTCAACTCTCTCTCTCTCTCTCTCTCTCTCTCTCTCTCTCTCTCTCTTCCTTTCAAATTTTCTCTATCCTATCAAAATAAAAAGAAAACATAGGAGCAAGTTAAAAAAATGTCTCCCAGGGAATGGTGGATTCTTCAAGCAGGAGTCCCTGTACTAATCTTGGTGGCAAAAAAAAGTTATTTGTTAAGAAGAGTCAATCTTGAATCTTTTGGATACTAAATCATAAGACTATTTTGGTTTTTGTTTTTGTTTTTTGCCTGCATCCCAAAGCAACCTCAACTGGTGCAACATTTCCGTGACCTGACATGCTGAGATTACAAGACAGACATACAAAAAAAGAAAATGTAATGAATGATATGAAAGAAATTGAGACAAGGAGAGGCTGAGAAAGATCAAAAGAGAAGGACTGAAACTAGATTGGTCTCTGGAGTACAGCACTATAGTGCTCTGCCTGTCACTTTTGGGTGTGGTAACCAGGCGAATCTTCCTGAAATTTAATGTACTCCATGATCCATGAAGGATGAATTCTTACGAGAAGAATGAAATGAAGAGATGGCATCCCACAGAAAAATGAAATGCAACAAAGACATGCTCAAAGAAATGAAGTATGGGCAGTATTATGAGTCGATGCAATTCAAAATCAGCCATTAATAATGAAGGCAGGGAAAGAAGGAGGAATGTGGACTTAAAGAGATCAGAACTTGTATAACACATTAAGGAGTATGTCTGTTTTGAAGGAGACAGATGCCGCAGGGTTTATATGAAGGAGCTGAGTACTTCATTATTGAACCAAGAATTAACTGACACAGAGGAAATAGTAGCTGCCAGATGTGTGACCCCAAGCATATTCATTTAACTACTGAATGAGGGAATATAATAGGTAGGAGAACCTGAACTTGGAGCTTCTGGATCAAGATGAACTCACAATGCACAGGAATTAGTTATTTTTCTTTCCGGACACTCCATTGAAATTATAACAATAGAAAAATAGAAGTAGTAATTTTACCACACCAAAGACATTAGAAAAGAGAGAATTAGTAGACCAGGAGTATCAATAATTTCCAGGACAGATAAAGAAAGGTGAACTAGTGGTGAGTTAGCAGGTGCTATTATGGAGTGGCTCGATATTAAAAACAAAATTATAGGGCCAGAAAGATAGCCATTCATGCCTGATACTAGAGTCTCAGGTTCAGTTCTAGCACTATAAACTAGAGCTGGGTAGTACTCTGGTCAGTCTGTCTCATTCTCTCATTAAAAATTAATTTAAAAATCTAAAATAGGTAAAAATTATCAGGTACAGAGAAGAGAAATAGGGCAGAATATAAAGAGACATATGGTGCAGGCATCCACCCAACAGAACAAATGACTACTCTCTGAAACAACAAAAGTGTTTCCAGACCCTGTAGACTCCATGTTCAATCCCTGGCGCCATCATGAGAAAGAGTTGAGCAGCACTCTAGATCTCCTCTCTCTCTCTCTCTCTCCCTCACACTCTCTCTTTCTCTGTCTCTCTCCTTCTCTGTCTCTGTCTCTCTCCCCCCCCACCTCCCTCTCCCTCTCCCTCTTCCTCTCCCTCTCCCGCACTGCTCAGTTCCGGCTTATGGTGGTATAGTGAACTGAACCTGGGACTTTGGAGCATCAGACATGATAGTCTCTTTGCACAACCATTACTACTCTAGATTCTCTCTTTCTTCATGCTTCTAAATTACACTTTGTAACCAAAAGGGACAGCACAGAAGCTAGAAAAACTAAGCCGCATAAATATTTTTGAGACTGCTTCTGCAATATGCATTGCAATCAAATTAGAGGTAAAAATGATGAAGGCAGTTTGTAAGCTAATAAGAACAAAAATTAAGAAATATTGCCTAGAGTTAAAATAGGTGTGGGAACAAAGAAAATGGATAATGGGGCCTGTAAGAATTTTGTAGAAGTAAGTAGGTATTAATGGAAACAAGTTTTAAAATTAACAGCAGTATAACAGACCTAGAAAGGAAGTGGTCCAAATAGAATTGGGAACCAGTAGGCACCCAGGGAATATCTGTTACAAAATTAGCAGACATTTAATAGATATCTGTAGCTTAACAGAGATAAACATTAGAATGAAAAATGTAGATAAAAGAGAGGTCCTAAGACTAAACTGGTGGTTGGATAGTGGCTCACCCAATAGAGTAACCTTCCATTTCTATGTGCAAAGATCCAGGATCAAGCTCCTGCAGGGGTGAAGTCTCAATACCAGTCGATCAGTGCTGCAGGTGTCATTATTTCTTGCTCTCTCTCCTTTTCCCTCTCTATCAATAGAGATGTCTATTCTTATCTGTTCTACTTTTACCTTTTGGTCCCTGTTTATTAAACATTTTAATAAACATTTATTAAACATTTTAATAAACATTTATTAAACATTTTAATAAACATTTATTAAACATTTTAAACAAACTGTCTTTCAACCACCAAGTTGTAGATGCTACTCTGAGTCTGTCCCGAACTCCCTGAGCAGATGACCTCATCAATGTGTCCCAAAGTCTTACCTCTCCAGAGCCCAACCCCACTAAGGAAATAGAGAAACAGATCCACCTACATCCATGTCTCGTGGAGAAGCAATTACAGAAGCCAGACCTTTCATCTTCTACACCCCAAACAGAACTAGAGGGTGGAGAAACACTACATAAGCAGTGAAGCAGGTTTGCAGGTATCTCTCTCTACCTCTATCTCCTCTACCCCAATTCTCAATTTCTCTCTATCCTATCAAATTAAAAAAAAAAGAGGAGGGAGTCAGGCAGTAGTGCAGCGGGTTAAGAGCAGGTGGTACAAAGCTCAAGGACCGGCATAAGGATCCCGGTTTCGAGCCCCTGGCTCCCCACCTGCAGGGGAGTCGCTTCACAGGCAGTGAAGCAGGTCTGCAGGTGTCTATCTTTCTCTCCTCCTCTCTGTCTTCCCCTCCTCTCTCCATTTCTCTCTGTCCTATCTAACAACGATGACATCAATAATAACAACAATAACTATAATAACAATGTAAAACAATAAGGGCAACAAAAAGGAAAATAAATATTAAAAAAAATTTTTAAAGTGAAATAAGACTTGGCTGTGGCTATAGAGTAGGAGCAGATTGGCTTTGCACTTCCCAGTCAACTAGAGAAAGCAATGAAAATTCAACAAAATATGGCCAGGGTGACCTGCAGGGGAGTTGCTTCAAAAGCGGTGTCTGTCTTTCTCTCCCCCTCTGTCTTCCCCTCCTCTCTCTAGTTCTCTCTGTCTTATCCAACAACAATGACATCAATAACCACAACATCATTAAACAGCAAGGGCAACAAAAGGGAAAATAAATAAATAAATAAATATTTAAAATATATATGGCCAGGGTATCTTCAGACACTCACCAAGGCACAGGTGAGCGAGTACAGAAGGCTATACTCAGGAATAGCTGGCACTAAACTAGGAGATTGGCAGCTGAGGTGCATCATTGCAGGGTCTGAGTGAAAGAAAAACTGTTTAAAAAAAAAGTAAAGTAAAAGAAACTCACCTAGCCACAGGTCAGTACAAACACTTGTACTTGTGGACTGTAAAGGGGTGAGGGAGCAGTTCTAAGGACCAAAATGTAGTACTCAGGGATAGCTGGCACTAAACTGGGAGATTGGCAGTTGAGCTGTACCACATCCTGGTCTGGAATAAAGCAATAAATAACTGCTAAAAAGAAAAAAAAATCACTTCAAATTCACTAATTTACTACTATGACTTCTTGAATTTCTAATGCTGTTGCCACATAGAGGCTGGAACAGCAGCAGAGAGACCTTCTATTCACATCAGGACACTGACCAACCTGGTGACTCAGGATAAAATTTCCCCTCCCCCACCAAGCTATATAAACAGGAAAATCATTTGAGCACATTAGCCACAGAGCCTCCTGTTGGCACAACAATGAAAGCCACACTAAATAGAGAAACTGAAAAATACACAAACAGTAATGTCAGAAACCCCTAATGAGCAGACAGTAAAAAATCTAGATAAAATGATGGAGACAGAGTTCAGAAAACTCATTAGGAAATCAATTCAAGAATAGACTAAAGTTAAGACTCAAGAACTCAATAATCATTTTACCAAAGTACAGGGGGAAAAAATCCAAATAGAACTGCAGTGCCTAAAGCACACTTTGAATGAAGTACAGGGTGAGGTAAGAGGTCTCAGAATTAGACTCAATCAGGTGGAAGAGGGAAAAGGATGGAAAACTATCATACAAGCCAATGGCCCACAAAAAAGGGGAGGAACAGCTGTTCTCATATCTGACATGATAGACTTTAAAATAAATAAAATTAAAACAGATAGAAATTGACACTACTTAATGCTCAGTGGATCAGTCAATCAAGAGGACTTAACAATTATTAGCATCTATGCACCTAATGAGAAGACATCAAAATATATCAAACATCTACTGAAAGAGCTACAGCAATATATTAACAGCAACACAGTCATCGTAGGGGACTTCAACACCCCACTCTCTCAACTTGACAGATCATCCAGGCAGAAAATCAATAAAGACATGAGGGAGCTAAATGAGGAGATAGATAAAATAGAACTATTGCACATTTTCAGAGTCATTCATCCCAAGAAACTGGAATACACATTTTACTCAAGTCCACATGGGTCATTCTCAAGGATAGACCATATGTTAGGCCACAAAGACAGCATCAGCAAATTCAAGAGCATTGAAATTATCTCATGCATCTTCTCAGACCACAGTGGAATTAAACCAACACTTAACAATCAATGAAAGATTAGTAACAGTCCCAAACTGTGGAAGCCCAACAGTATACTACTTAACAACTACTGGGTCAAAGAGGAAATAAAGGGAGAAATCAAAATGTTTTGAGAGTTCAATGAAAATGAAGACACAAGCTATCAAAATATTTGTGACACAGCTAAGGCAGTACTGAGAGGGGAGTTCATAGCCACAAAAGCACACATTAGGAAACAAGAAAAAGCACAAATAAACAGTCTGATTGCATATCATAAAGACCTAGAAGAAGAAGAACAAAGGAATCCTAAAGCAACCAGAAGGACAGAAATCACTAAAGTTAGGGCAGAAATCAATAACATTGAGAATAAGAAAACCATACAAAAGATCAACGAAAGTAAATGTTGGTTATTATAAAGAGTGAAAAAAATTGATAAACCTTTACCAGACTCACAAAACAAAATAGGGAGACCCAAATAAATCGGATCATAAATGAAAGAGGAGATATCACAACAGACACCGCAGAAATTCAACATATCACGCAAGGCTTCTATGAACAACTACATGCCACCAAGCTAGACAACAAGGAAGAAATGGATGATTTCCTAGATACCTACCAACTTCCAAAATTAAGTAAAGAGGAACTAGATAACATGAACAGGCCCATCACAGCTAATGAAATTGAAACAGTTATCAAAAACCTTCCCAAGAATAAAAGTCCTGGACCAGATTGTTTTACAAATGAATTCTACAAAACCTTCAAAGAAGAACTAATACCTCTACTTTTAAAAGCCTTCCAGAAGATTGAAGACACTGGAATATTCCCTTCCAGCTTCTATTATGCCAACATCACTTGGATACCAAAAGCAGACAGGGACACAAGCAAAAAAGAAAAGTACAGGCCATTATTTCTGATGAACATATATGCTAAAATATTGAACAAAATTCTAGCCAACTGGATACAGCAGTATATTAAAAAGATTGTTCATCATGACCAAGTGGGGTTTATCCCAGGCATGCAAGATTGATTTAATATACATAAATCAATCAAAGTGATCCACCACATCAACAAAAGCAAGACCAAAAACCACATGGTCATATCAATAGATGCAGAGAAAGCCTTTGACAAAATCCAACATCCCTTTATGACCAAAACACTACAAAAAATGGGAATAGATGGAAAATTCCTGAAAATAGTAGAGTCTATATATAGCAAACTCACAGCCAACATCATACTCAATGGTGAAAAAACTGGAGGCATTTCCCTTCAGATCAGGTAATTGACAAGGCTGCCCACAATCACCATTACTATTCATCATAGTGTTGGAAGTTCTTGCCACATCAATCAGGCAGGAGCAAGGAATTAAAGGCATACAAATTGTAAAAGAAGAAGTCAAATTCTCCCTATCTTCAGATGACATGATAGTATACATAGGAAAACTTAAGGAATCCAGAAAACTTTTGAAAATCATTAGGCAATACAGTAAGGTGTCAAGCTACAAAATTAACATTCAAAATCAGTGGCATTCCTCTATGCAAACACTAAGTTAGAAGAAGTTGAAATCCAGAAATCAATTCCTTTTACTACAGCAAGAAAATAATAAAATATCTATGAATAAACATAACCAAAGAAGTGAAAGACTTGTATACTGAAAATTATGAGTCACTATTCAAGGAAATTGAAAAAGACACAAAGAAGTGGAAAGATATTCCACGTTCATGGGTTGGAAGAATTAACATCCTCAAAATGAATATACTACCCAGAGCCATATACAAATTTAATGCTATCCCCATCAAGATCCCAAGCACATTTTAGGAGAATAGAACAAATGCTGCAAATATTCATCTGGAACCAGAAAAGACCTATAATTGCTAAAACAATCTTGAGAAGGAAGAACAGAACTGGAGGCATCACACTCCCAGATGTCTAACTGTATTATTATAGGGCCATTGTCATCAAAACTGCTTGGTCCTGGAACACTAATAGATACACTGACCAATGGAATAGAATTGAGAGCCCAGAAGTAAGCCCAAACACCTATGGACATCTAATCTTTGCCAAAGGTGCCCAGATTATTAAATGGGGAATGCAGAGTCTCTTCAACAAATGGTGTTAGAAAAAATGGGTTGAAACATGCATAAGAATGAAACTGAACCACTATATTTCACCAAATATAAAAGTAAATTCCAAGTGGATCAGGTACTTGGATGTTAGACCAGAAACTATCAGATACTTAGAGGAAAATACTGGCAGAACTCTTTTCCGTATAAATTTTAAAGACATCTTCAATGAAACGAATCCAATCACAAAGAAGACTAAGGCAAGCATAAACCTATGGGACTACATCAAATTAAAAAGCTTCTGCACAGCAAAAGAAACCACTACCCAAACCAAGAGACCCCTCACAAAATGGGAGATCTTTCTTTACATGCCATACATCAGACAAGATGCTAAAAACCAGAATATATAAAGAGCTTGCCAAACTCAACAACAAGAAAACAAATAACTCCCTCGAAAAGTGGGGAGAGGACATGGACAGAATATTCACCACAGAAGAGATTCAAAAGGCTGAGAAACACATGAAAAAAATGTTCCAAGCCAGAGAAATGCAAATAAAGACAACAATGAAATACCACTTTACACCTGTGAGTATGTCATACATCAGAAAAGGTTAACAGCAGCAAATGCTGGAGAGGTTGTGGGGTCAAAGGAACCCTCATGCACTGCTGGTGGGACTGTAAATTGGTCCAACCTCTGTGGAGAGCAGTCTGGAGAACTCTCAGAAGGCTAGAAATGGACCTACCCTATGTTCCTGCAATTCCTCTCCTGGGGATAGATCCTAAGGAACACAACACACCCATCCAAAAAGATCTGTGTACACATATGTTCTTAGCAGCACAATTTGTAATAGCCAAAACCTGGAAGAGTTCCCATCACAAACCCTAGAGGCAAGGAGGGATTGGAATGGAATATTTAAAGTATTAAGAGACTTGAATTGTCAGCCTCAAATTATGTATCCTGTTAAATTATGCTTCAAATATAAAGAAAAATAAAGATATTTTCACCCACCCCCTAAAGATAATTTTAAACATTCAGAAACTGAAGGAATTTTCCACTACCAACTCTGCCTTCCAAGAATTACTGAGAGTAGTCCCACATGAAAGGAAGAAGCAAAGGAGTTCCAACTTTCAGTGAGATGATCAGTATTAGAATAGAACCTATGTTCCACAGTAACACAACAACAGCAGGAAAAACCAAACACAGGAAAGGGAAGAGCAAAATAGTCTAATGTTAGTGAATGAAGGCCAACTTAAAAAGACTTTTATAGATATTGAAAGTTAGACACAATAGTCTTGATAATGATAACCATAAAACAAAATATAACACAAAGACAAATAGGAAATATATATACAGTAGGCAAGACCATTATAAAACACCCATTACCCTGAAGCTACTCCAGAAACTTGAAGAAGGTGCTTAATTGACAAAGCCTACTTCTCAATTTAGACTGAATTTATAGACTTAGCTCTTAGCATATCTACTATCTACACACATGTCTTATAAAACCTCTATTTTTTCCTTAAAATGAATGTTTATCACCAACAAAACTACAGTGAGATGCCATCTAACCAGAGAATGTCTTACATCAGTAAACCAGGAAATGGCAGGTGTTGGAGCGGTTGTGGAGACAAGGGAACTCTGCTATATTGCTGGTAGGAATGCAAACTGGTGAAGCCCCTTTGGAAGACTGTATGGGCAGCTCTTAAATACATAAAAATGGAATTACCTCATAATATGTATTATCACTCTTAGGCATTTATCCAGTGGACACTCAAAAACTCATTAGAAGGAACATATGCACCCCTATGTCCATAGCTGCATTATTCACAATAGCCAAATAGTGGAAGCAGCCTAAATGCCCATCAACACATATGGCTAATGAGACTATGGTATACTCTGCTATCAAAAAAAAAAAAAAAGATGATATGTGTCCTTTGGGACAAAACAGATGGAATTGGAGGGGACTATGCTTAACAAAATAAGTAAAGAGATAAAATACAACTATCAGATGGTTTCACTCCTATGTGGAATCCAGAGATCTGGTTTACATAATCTTGCCAAAACACAAAATAAATTTAAAAAATCCAAACAAAACAGAAGCAAGTAAACTGGAAGACTTGTGAGAACTAAGGTGGTTAACTCTATGAGGGTGGGGATACTGAACTTTGTTTGTGGCTGTGGTGTGATTACATTGTAATCATTCCATCTTGTAACATACTATTAATAACAAATAGGAAATTATTTTTTTAAAAAAAGAAAGAAATTCCCAGGCATGCAAGGTTGGTTTAATATACGTAAATCAATCAATGTGATCCACCACGTCAACAAAAGCAAGACCAAAAACCACATGGTCATATCAATTGATGCAGAGAAAGCCTTTGACAAAATCCAACATCCCTTCATGACCAAAACACTACAAAAAATGGGAATAGATGGAAAATTCCTCAAGATAGTGGAGTCTATATATATCAAACCTACAGCCAACATCATACTCAATGGTGAAAAACTGGAAGCATTTCCCCTCAGATCAGGTACTAGACAGGGCTGCCCACTATCACCATTACTATTCAACATAGTGTTGGAAGTTCTTGCCTTAGCAATCAGGCAGGAGCAAGGAATTAAAGGCATACAGATTGGAAGAGAAGAAGTCAAACTCTCCTTATTTTCAGATGACATGATAGTATGCATGGAAAAAACCTAAGGAATCCAGCAAGAAGCTTTTGGAAATCATCAGGCAATACAGTAAGGTGTCAGGCTACAAAATTAACATTCAAAAGTCAGTGGCATTCCTCTATGCAAACACTAAGTTAGAAGAAATTGAAATCCAGAAATCAATTACTTTTACTATAGCAACAAAAACAATAAAATATGTAGGAGTAAATCTAACCAAGGAAGTGAAAGACTTGTATACTGAAAATTATGAGTCACTACTCAAAGAAATTGAAAAAGACACAAAGAAGTGGAAAGATATTCCATGTTCATGGGTTGGAAGAATTAACATCATCAAAATGAATATATTACCCAGAGCCATATACAAATTTAATGCTATTCCCATCAAAATCCCAAGCACATTTTTTAGGAGAATAGAAAAAATGCTACAAATGTTTATCTGGAACCAGAAAAGACCTAGAATTGCCAAAACAATCTTGAGAAAAAAGAACAGAACCGGAGGCATCACACTCCCAGATCTCAAACTGTATTATAGGGCCATTGTCATCAAAACTGCTTGGTACTGGAACATGAACAGACACACTGACCAGTGGAATAGAATTGAGAGCCCAGAAATGAGGCCCCACACGTATGGACATCTAATCTTTGACAAAGGGGCCCAGACTATTACATGGGGAAAGCAGAGTCTCTTCAACAAATGGTGTTGGAAACAATGGGTTGAAACATGCAGAAGAATGAAACTGAATCACTGTATTTCATACAAAAGTAAATTCCAAGTGGATCAAGGACTTGGATGTTAGACCAGAAACTATTAGATACTTAGAGGAAAATATTGGCAGAACTTTTTTCCGCATAAATTTTAAAGACATTTTCAATGAAACGAATCCAATTACAAGGAAGACTAAGGCAAGTATAAACCTATGGGACTAAATCAAATTAAAAAGCTTCTTCACAGCAAAAGAAACCACTACCCAAACCAAGAGACCCCTCACAGAATGGGAGAAGATCTTTACATGCCATACATCAGATAAGAGTTTAATAACCAACATATATAAAGAGCTTGCCAGACTCAACAACAAGACAACAAATAACCCCATCCAAAAATGGGGAGAGGACGTGGACAGAATATTCACCACTGAAGAGATCCAAAAGGCCGAGAAACACATGAAAAAATGCTCCAAGTCTCTGATTGTCAGAGAAATGCAAATCAAGACAACAATGAGACATCACTTCACTCCTGTGAGAATGTCATACATCAGAAAAGGTTAACAGCAGCAAATGCTGGAAAGGGTGTGGGGTCAAAGGAACCCTCCTGCACTTCTGGTGGGAATGTCAATTGGTCCAACCTCTGTGGAGAACAGTCTGGAGAACTCTCAGAAGGCTATAAATGACCTACCCTATGACCCTGCAATTCCCCTCCTGGGGATATATCCTAAGGAACCCAACACATCCATCCAAAAAGATCTGTGTACACATATGTTCTTGGCAGCACAATTTGTAATAGCCAAAACCTGGAAGCAACCCAGGTGTCCAACAACAGATGAGTGGCTGAGCAAGTTGTGGTATATATACACAATGGAATACTACTCAGCTGTAAAAAATGGTGACTTCACCGTTTTCAGCCGATTTTGGATGGACCTTGAAAAAATCATGTTGAGTGAAATAAGTCAGAAACAGAAGGATGAATATGGGATGATCTCACTCTCAGGCTGAAGTTGAAAAACAAGATTAGAAAAGAAAACACAAGTCGAACCTGAAATGGAATTGGAGTATTACAGCAAAGTAAAAGACTCTGGGGTGGGTGGGTGGGTGGGGAGAATACAGGTCCATGAAAGATGATGAATGACATAGTGGGGGTTGTATTGTTAAATGGGAATCTGGGGAATGTTATGCATGTACAAACTATTGTATTTACTGTTGAATGTAAAACATTAATTCCCCAATAAAGAAATAAATTATTTAAAAAAAAACAAGGGCAACAAAAAGGAAAATAAAAAAATAAAAGTCAGGGATTTGGACAGTAGTGCAGTGGGTTAAGCGCAGATGGCGCAAAGTGCAAGGACAGGCCCAAGGATCCTGGTTTGAGTCCCCGGTTCCCCACCTGCAGGGGAGTCGCCTTCACAGGTGGTGAAGCAGGTCTGCAAGTGTCTATCTTTCTCTCCCCCTCTCTGTCTTCCCCTCCTCTCTCCATTTCTCTCTGTCCCAACAACGACATAAATAACAATAATAATAATAACTACAAAACAATAAAAAACAAGGGCAACAAAAAAAAAAAAAAGAAAGAAAAGCTATCCCATAGAAAATCCCTTTTATAAAGCAAAAATTTTAACTGCTCTTTTGTTGAATCAACTCAGAGACAAATCCCACAAAGTGAGTTAAGTTCAATCAACTGACAAAATATTCAGCCACAGAGGTTGGGACATGGAAGGAGTGAAGAGTGTTCAAAGGTCTGATTCAGTGCTCCGAGATCCACCATGTAAATATTGAGTAAACAGATCTGATTGAACTTTAATAGTACAATCCAGAGATGGCTTTTTTGTCTTACTATGCACATATATTACTTCAAAAAAACCAAGGGAAATCCAGTTGCACATTTTTTGTACCTCATTTTATTTATTTATTTATTTTTATTTAAGAAAGGATAAATTAACAAAACCATAGGGTAGGAGGGGTACAACTCCACACAATTCCCACCACCCAATCTCCATATCCCACACCCTCCCCTGATAGCTGTCCCATTCTCTATCCCTCTGGGAGCATGGACCCAGGGTCATTGTGGGTTGCAGAAGGTGGAAGGTCTGGCTTCTGTAATTGCTTCCCCGCTGAACATGGGCGTTGACTGGTCGGTCCATACTCCCAGTCTGCCTCTCTCTTTCCCTATTAGGGTTGGTCTCTGGGGAAGCTGAGCTCCAGGACACATTTTGTATGTACCTTGCTCAAGCTAATCACTTGACCTCTATGTTGTCTCCAAATCCCTCTGTCGCAAAGGAACAAAAGGATAAGAACCAGTAGAAGATAATAATAGCAACTGCAGGAATCCCACGTACCCCGACAGGTATCACTTTTAAAATTTGTTTTTATTATTAGTGGATAGAGATAGAGAGAATTAAGAGGAGTGGGGAAGATAAAGAAGGAGAGAGACAGAGATAGGTCTGTAGCAGTGCTTCACCACTTGTCAAGTTCCTCCCCTGCAGGTGGGGGGCAGGGACTTGAACCTGCATCCTCGCACCTGGAAAGGTATCTTTTTCTGCAATTTATAAACATTTTTTTAAAAAATGTCACTTCCTTGTCTTCTCCTAAAACAGAGAAAATGATACCTCTTGATAAGAGATGTAGTACCTGAAGTGGCCAACTGCAGTCAACTTTCTGATTAAGACTTAGAAGATACAAATTCACTTAGAGAGGCCAGACAGTGGTACAACTAGTTAAGCACACACATTGCAGTGTGCAAGGATCCAGGTTCAGGCCTCTGGTCCCCACTTGCAGGGGGCGAGCTTCACAAGTGGTGAAGCAGGGTCCCTCCGTCTCTCTCCCTCTCAATTTCTCTCTGCCTCTATCCAATAAATAAATAAATAAAACAAAGAGTTAAAAAATCTACTTAGAGGTATTTATATAATATAGTAATATTCCATTTTCCATGTCCCCCAGGCTCCCCAACTTTAATTTTGTAGAGTTTAAGCACTAGACCTCCTCCCTCCTAAAGGTGTCTTAATAGTGTGTACAGATTTGGGGGTCTCTGACCCTGGTAAACCAGTACTGTGTCCATTCAATTGAATTAGTTCATTTAATTAGGGGTTTATTTGTTTGAGTTGTACGTGAAAATACCAAATTACATTATCAGATTATCATCCTGCTTCTGATTTATTCCTTCTTTGTTCTTCAAGGCTTTGTACATCTAAGTAATTAACCTCTCAAAGAGCTGGAGAACACATAATTATCCTCATTTGTCTAAACGTCGCCAAGATGGCTGCCTTTCAATTAACCTTCTGGGGATGGAAGAAAGTTGGAGTGATATAGTGATCATTTTTAACCTTACTGTATGCTTTTTTTAAATGTAATTTAATTGAAATAGCCAGATGATAAAATAGTTAGATACTGTTTCCACAGGTAAAAGGATCAAGGGGGACTTCAGGGCCAGATGACTAGAAAGTTGACAAAGCTAATGGAACAGATTATGAATTGAGTGAGAACTTCGCTACAGCGACACGTGGAACTGTCTCAATAAGCTTCAGAGCCAAGACCCATCAGAATGCCTGAACTAGACAACAACAAACACATATGTTCCAGCCTTCCATTAGCTCTAGCAGACAGTGAGACATCAAGGAATAAAGGACACTATTGTTCAAGGCAGAGACATTAAGGAAGAGGGAATAAACTAAGTGCTATGGAATCTCTAGTCCTTGCCAGCATTCTGCGAGGCACTTGAGGTACAGGGTCTCATTTCATATAGTTTAGTAGTACATGAATATACCAAATAATTTTGCCATTTCCCTAAACTTGAGAGAACAACAACAACAAAAAATAAGACACAATGATGAAGCCTTCTTGTATACTTGTTTTACTATAGTTTCTAGAGATACAGTTGATAAATTATCCAAAAGGAGATTACTTCAATCAATTTGCAGAATTATTTAAGAAAAATGAAGCTATCTGTAGCATGCCTCATACGGTTTGCCTTTATATATGCTCTCAGGGTGTATAAATCTTTCAAGTCTGACATATGTTAATTATTACATGATGATGATCATGACTGAGACTATGTTCAATAATGAACACACTTCTTGAAGAATATTAATAAATACTTCTGCTTCTAAAAACCCTGTTATATAAGGAATCTTAAAAACACTGGAAATTTTGAACCTGAACCTGGGACAATTATTTTATTACTCTTCAAATAGGAGAACTGTCATGTAAAGAGAAAGAAAGACTTAGTCAGAGGTGCTAAGTTAAAACCAAGAGAAAGAACTTTCTAGGATGATAGAATTATCAAATTATATATAGATAAAGTCAACTATTGGGATGTACCTAGAACATTCCCTGTATTTTGAGGCACTATTATTTACAGTGTTCTCCAATCACAGTGGATTATATAAAGATAATAAGTAAGCATTTGTGCTGGAAACACTGTAAAATGCATTTTTTTATGTTGGATGGTAAACTGAAAAACTAAGACCTGCATTCCTTATGATCGCAAGGTTAATGATTTTTATTAGAACAGTTAGAACTTTGTTGCTTCCAAATATACCAACTTTCTTCCCTGTGTAGTTCCAAATCTCATATCCTCAAAAATGGAAGTAAACTATCTGTATGAGAATATCATGATAAATAAAAGAATGGAAACTTTTAAACGCCAGTAGCACTTCCTATGTACAAATTACCTTGCTTAGTATGTAATCTGAAATGTACAAACAAAATATGATTATTTCTTCATACTCAACAATGGGAAAGGGGAAAACTTAATCATTAACTAAGAGCTGAAAATCAGACACAACAGGGAATAGTTAACAACTCTCACTCCCTCTTAGAAAATTGGTATTATCAATATACAAATGATTTATTCAAACTCTGCCAGTTGAACAGGTAGAAGATGAATATGATTTTTTTCCTCCTTAGGTTACACTGAAAGTTTATGAACTGAAGAGAGGTTAAGTTAGGAAACTTTCACAGTGATTCAGAACAAGGTAGCTCTAGACAGGTCTAAAACTTGAGCACATTAGTTAATACCTTTTCTTTACACATATGGTAAAGTCACCAGAATTACAACATATACAAAGAGAGTGAAGAAGATGCAAGGCTTTGACCCAGAAACATTCTTTCCAAATCCTCTTTTCATAGTGAGTATATTGTCATCCATTTCTTGACTGGACTTTCTTATTTTTAGCCTCATGGGTCATAGCGTTTCCCTTTCTTTCAAGGAAGAAAGGCAGGTATTTAAGAAACATAAAGGGAGTTACACCAGTTGTCACTTCCCTTCTCGAATTTTCTGACAAGGTGTGTTTTAACCTCCCACAGTGATATTCATCAATAATGCACAGCAGACACCCCATGTCTCCACCGCCATTTGTGGTGCACCTTTCATTTGCCTGATGGAAGCAGGTCAGCATCCAGTGTGGTCTGTGAGAAAAGGTGAAGCCTTGCAAGCAGGCATTGTTTTTTCATGTCTTAAAAAAAAAAAAAAAAAAACGAATGCTTTCTTGTGAAATGGTTTTAGATAGAAGAGTTGCAAAGATATTACTACCGAGAGATCCTGTAAAGAAAGCCTTTCCACCTTTTTATATAGCCAGAGTCTAATAATCAAGACAAAGCCCATCACACGGGTGCTACAAAGTGTATCCAGATTTTTCTCACTTGTTCCATTTGATGTGAAGGGTAATTTTTATCATCCCAGTTAGTTTCTCTGCCTCCTGAATCTCCCATCAGTCACAGATCTTGTTCTTTTCCTGTCTTACATGACTTTGAACAATAGTGGCCAGGAGGTTGGTAGAATGTCCCAGAAGCATGTTTGGCAGATATTTTCTCCTGGTTCAACCAAGGAAAGATACCACAGAGCTGAATCTCCTTCTCAACATCTCTACCTGAAGTTACCTATCTCAGTATCTATACCTTTAATACATAGCACAAGTTACCATGTCACTAGGTAAGGTGTCACCTGCTACTTTTCTCCAGTATAGAGTTACATTTTTTTCCCTTTCCCTACTCTGTTCACTAAGACAGTCCCCCAGTCCAGCCTATACTCAAACGAATTAAGCTTTATCTCCCAGAAAGAGGAATAGCAAAGAATTTCTGATCTGTTAAAACAATACAGGAATTTAAAAATATATCGGTTAAAGGTACACTGAGAATACGCAAATGTGCTTTTCTCCTTAAAGTTCTGTCCACTGATTTCAGTTTTCACTAGAGGATCTTGACTCAGACAGAATACATTTTTGTTTCTTTGTTTTTTGCCTCCAGGGTTATAGGGCTCTGTGCCAGCACTATGAATCCACTGCTCCTGGCAGCCATTTTTTTAAATTATTGTATAGGACAGAGAGAAATCGAGAGGGTTGGAGGAGAGAAGAAGGGAGGGAGACAGAGAGACAACTGCAGACCTGCTTCACTGCTTGTGAAGTGACCCCCTACCACAACACACACAGGTGGGGAGCTGGGGGCTTAAACAGGGATCCTTACATGGGTCCTTGAGCTTCATACTATGTGCCCTGAACCTGGTGTACCACTACCCAACCCCCCACAATGTGTTTTTATGTAACTGTGTTTTAATGGGACAAATGGACACTTTAAATAAGTATCACTGTATATATTGACTCACTTAAGAAACAAATACTTGTACCAGGAAGTTATCACAGTGATTGAGCAGAGAATTTTCATGCTTAGGCCCCCAGAGTTCCTTGATTGAAACCTTGATGCCAGAATTTAATAGTATTCTAGTCTCCCACTCATGAAAAAAAAATCCTCTAGATGCCATGACCCCACAAAGAAACAGGTACTTAAGATTTATGAAACACCCATACATAATATAGACAGAAATCTTATAAGCACTCATCTCCCCACAAACACTTTAACCCAGGACAATGGCACCATACTGGAAGTATTCTACACTTGTTGGGGTTGCATATGGAGTTGATCAAAATGTAGAGATATGATTCATAAAAGTTTTAGCAAGACATGTAAAACATTGTAAGTGGATTAGAATCTGATGAAAAACAGTAGAGAAACAGCTGTCTATAAGAAAGTCTCCATTTTCTAAATATATGTTTATTATCTTCATTTATTGGATAGAGATAGCTAGAAATCGAGAGGGAAGGGGGTGATTGGGAGGGAGAGAGACAGAGAGACACCCGAAGCACTGCTTCACCACTTGCAAAGCTTTTCCCTTACAAGTGGGGACTGGGGACTCGAACCCAGGTCCTTGTATATTATGTAACATGTGTCACTCAACCAGGTACACCACCAAACCCCCATCATTTTTTTTCAAGTAGAAGTAAGTCAGGAGGACTGGAAAATAAATTAAGGATACTAATTCAATGATAGTAGTAAAATAAGTCATGCTCATGCACAGAGCCCTAGATTTGCATCCAGACATGCATGGGAGCACCTTGGCATTGGAGAAGACACCATAGACAATGGGGCAGTGCTATGATCTTTATGCCTTTCTCTGTCTGTGTCTTGCTCTCCTTTCTTTCATCTGAAATAAAAATAATAAAAATGTTGGTCATGGGGGGGTTAGGAGGAGAGGCATACCTGGTTGAGCACACACATTGTCATGCTTGAGGACCCAGGTTTGAGCCCTTACCCCCATTTGCAAGGGGAACACTTCACCAATAGTGAAGCAGGCCTGCAGGCCTGCTTATTCTCTCCCTCTCTATTTCCCCCTGCTACTCAATTTCTTTTGGTCCTATTAAATAAAATAAGAGAGAGAGAAAAAAGGAAAAAAAAAACTGACTGCCAGGAGCAATGGATAGTGCTGGCATGGAAAATCCAGTGATAATCCTGGTGGTAACTGAAAAAAAAAAAAAGTTGGCCACTAGAAAGTATGTGTGTATAAAATCCATACTTATAATAACAGAATATCAAATAGTATAGAACAGTATAGAGTTTATATGGTATCTATTAAATGTAAATGCACAAAAGGTAGGATTTTTCCCATCTCAGAAATAAGTGAAATGTGTATAGACATATACTTTTATTTGTGGCTGGTGTGATGGCATACAATATAAATTTAGGTGACCCAAAGATATATAAGATAAAGCTCTTCCATATAGTCTGGTTGGAATGATGAAGCTACCCAGTGGTTGCTTCTTAGCTGCCAAATTGTCATTGTTGGTACAAACTGTAAGTAGCTGAAGAATCAAGAGAGAAGGGAGTGTTAGGGGCTAAACAAAGCAGGAGAAGCCTCTTGAAGACAGTGTAATTCAAAGTAGATTTTCAATGCAGTAGAGGGTCAACAGGAGGGACGTGCTGAAGAGAGAAGAGCACATGGTTATAAGTTCTAAAGCAAGACCACAGACGGGGCGTGGGTGAAGACAACTCGTTTGGAGGACACAGGGAGACAGATAATATGTGGATGGAATAAGAAAGCATCCAGGGACTAATTTCAGAGCTATTCTAATGACAGAGATGCTGCAGGAGAACTGGCCCACCTTTCACTGCTTTTATCTCTCAGCACGCCCTCGTGTTTCTCTGCAGATGAGGACCCTCAGTCAAGATTGATGAACAGCTGATGCAAAGATTCAAATGTGATAGAGGCAAATCAAATGGAAAAAAACAAAGTGGAAGGAACCTATGACATTGAAATAGAAAAAACGCAAGCGACCATGGCTGAAGAAAAGATAAAAATGCCCAGGAAATAAAATGGGATTGATTCCTGCATATATTAGAAAGGCTCTAGGGGCGCAGGGCGGTGGCACAGTGGGTAAAGTGCATGTGACGTGAAGCGCCAGGACCAGCCTAAGGATCTCAGTTCGAGTCCCCAGCTCCCCACCTGCAAGGGTGTCACTTCACAGGTGGTGAAGCAGGTCTGCAGGTGTCTATCTTTCTCTTCCCTCTTTGTCTTCCTGTCCTCTCTCCACTTCTCTCTGTCCTATCCAACAACAATAACAACAGTACTACTAACACTAATAATGATAACAGCAACAACAAGGGCAACAAAGGGAAAAAAAAAAGCCTCCAGGAGCAGTGGATTCGTAGTGCAGGCACTGAGCCCCAGCAATAACCCTTGAGGGGAAAAAAGGCTCTAGAAGAGGGCCAGGCAGTAATGGGTTAAGTGCACATGGTGAGAAGCGCAAGGACAGGGGTAAAGATGTAAAGGTCCAGGTTTGAGCCCCCGGCTCCCCGCCTGCAAGGGGGTTGCCTCACAAGCAGTGAAGCAGGTCTGCAGGTATCTATGTTTCTCTTCCCCTCCTCTCTTGATTTCTCTCTGTCCTATTCAACAACAACAACATCAATAATAACAAGGGCAACAAAAATGGGAAAAATAGCCTCTAGGAGCAGTGGATTCCTAGTGCAGGCACCGAGCCTCAGCGATAACACTGAAGGCAAATACAAACAAACAAATAAACAAACAAAAAAGAAAAACTGTAGAACTCTCTAAATCAATTTAAGATGAATTGCAAGACTTTTTCTTTTATCACATCACCAGGGGTTAATGGTTTACAGTATAGTGCTTGCCACATAGGTACGATTTCTCATCTCCCCATGATAGGTGTCTACAAAATACTCTCAGCCAACTGTGCATGAGTGCATGAATTTTAATTCTTTATAAAATATTTTTATTATTATTGGATAGAGACAGAGAAATTGAAAGAGGAGATAGAGATAAAGAGGGAAAGAGATGGAGAGACACCTGCAGCCCTATTTTACCACTTGTGAGGCTTTCCCCTTGTAGGTGGGGGCCAGGGGCTTGAACTTGGGTCCTTGCAAACTGTAATGTGTGCACATAACCAGGTGTGCCACTGCGTGGACCCCATGATTTTTTTTTTGCCAACAGGGTTATTGCTGGGGCTCACTGTCTGCACTATGAATCCACTGCTCCTGGAGGCCATTTTTTTCCCCTTTTGTTGTTGCCCTTGTTTTATCCTTGTTGTGGTTATTATTATTGTTGTTATTGATGTCATTGTTGTTGGATAGGACGAGAGAGGAGGGAAGACAGAGAGGGGGAGAGAAAGATAGACACCTACAGACCTGCTTTACCACTTGTAAAGTGACACCCTGCAGGTGAGGAGCCAGAGCTCAAACCCGCATCTTTACACCAGTCCTTGTGCTTTGAGCCATGTGTGCTTGACCCACCACACTACTACCCAACTCCTGGCTCCCATGATTTTTAATTCTTACACTAGCTCCTATGAACTAGATGCCACACTCATGAGGAAATTTGTGCTCATAGAATGCCAGAGGATGATCTAAGGAATTTGAGTAATAACTGGCAGAGCTAGGTCTTTTGAGCACAACAATAGGACCAATTAAGCAGGTAGCACTGATTTCTGTGTGTAGTATGTTGTTTACACATATATATGTGAAGGCATATGCCACCTACATGACATATAAATGTCTATAAGCTAAGAGGTCTCTTTTACTCTACCCTTCCTATTCCACATCCTTACCAGCCTCTTCTTTAAAAATAAAAAATAGGGAGTCAGGCGATAGTTCAGCGGGTTAAGCGCCAAGCACAAAGACCCGCGCAGGGATCCCGGTTTTTGAACCCCTAGCTCCCCAGCTGCAGGGGAGTCGCTTCACAGGCAGCAAAACTGGTCTTTGGGTGTCTATCTGTCTCTCCCCATCTCTGTCTTCCCTTTCTCTCTCCATTTCTCTCTGTCCTATCCAAGAGCGATGCCATCAATAACAACAACAGTAATAATCACAGTAATAAAAAACAACAAGGGCAACAAAAGGGAAAATAAATAAATTAATAAAATAAAATAAAAAAATAAAGATATATTTAGAATGATAGTATACATAAGGGATAGTTAAAGGAGTCTGCCTTAAATAATAAGATCCCCCTGGCTCTCAAAAATGGTGACACACAGGAGTCGGGCAGTAGTGCAGTGGGTTAAGCACATGTGGCGAAGCACAAGGACTGGCATAAGGTTCCCAGTTCGAGCCCCGGGTTCACCACCTGCAGGGGAATTGCTTCACAGGCGGTGAAGCAATTGTCTATTTTCTCTCCCACTCTCTGTCTTCCCCTCCTCTCTCCATTTCTCTTTGTCCTAACCAACAACGACACATCAATAACAATAATAACTACAATGATAAAACAAGGGCAGGAAGTCAGACGGTAGGCAGCGGGTTAAGCGCACGCACAAGGACTGGCATAAGGATCCCGGTTCCAGCCCCCTGCTCGCTACCTGCAGGGGAGTCGCTTCAAAAGTTGTAAAGCAGGTCTGCAGGTGTCTATCTTTCTCTTCTCCTCTCTGTCTTCCCCTCCTCCATTTCTCTCTGTCCTATCCAACAATGACGACATCAATATCATAACAATAACTACAACAATAAAACAAGGGCAACAAAAGGGTATAAATAACTGTTTTTAAAAAAGAAAAAATATTTATATAAAAACACAAGGGCAACAGAAAGGAAAAAAAATATTAAAAAAAGTTTATGTAGCACAGCAGGTAAAATAAATTAAATTTTTTAAAAAAAATTTAAAAATGGTGACACTCATATTTAAAAATCTGGAAGAATTATATTAGTGATAATGTGCCATCCCTTCATATCACTGGCTTTTCTTCTTTCTTTTTCTCCTTCTTTCTTCTTTCCTTTCCTTCTCTCTTTTTTTTTTCATTTTCTATTGGAAAGAACAGAGAGAAATTGAGAGCCAAGGGAGAAATAGGGAGAGAGAAATATAAACATCTGCAGACTTGCTTCACTACTTGTGAAGCAACCCCCCTGTAGGTGAGGAGCCAGAGGCACAAATCGTGATTCTCATAGAGGTCCTTGTGCTTTGTACTATGTGCACTTAACGCTAACTCGACCCACCACCACAAGACCCCAGATCCCAGATCTCTGGCTTTTTAATCCCTTGTCTCATAACAGGGGGAAAGGAAGAAAGAGTTAGCAACACAAGTTCTAATTTACAGAAAGACACCACAGAAAAAGAGGTTGAATCTTGCTTGCAACTGAATTTTTTCTAGTAATTGTTATTTTATTCATTTATTGGATAAAGACAGAGAGAAACTGAGATGAAAGGGGGGAGAGGGAGAGAGAGAGAGAGAGAGAGAAATACCTGCAAGCACTGTTTATCACTCATGAAGCTGTTTCCCCTGAAGATGGGAATAGGGGCGCTTGAACTCTGGCCACCACCGTGCATTGTAACATAGACATTCAACTGGGTATGTCGCCAGCAGGCCTGGATTGCAATTGATCTTGCAGAGATGATAGCAGGATGAGTATACACGTTGGGAGAATTATCCACAATATAATTGCTGAAAACTCAGGATACTCAGGACTTCAAGTCACTTCTCTCCAAACCCATCAAATGCTTTACAGGTACCCACCCCAGTGCTCTCTTCCCCGACTTCAGAAAAAAGCCTGGATCCATGGAGAGAGAATTCTGAAGGTCAGCACTTAATAAAGCATCCTCAGGGTGGAAGAGCTTGTCCTAGTGAAATGGTCTGTATTTATTTTAATAAAAGGAAGGGTTTGGTTGAGATAGTGTCTGACACCCGGCACACTCTTCTCTCTCTTTGAAGCTTTAGAGCCTAATAAATATGTATCATTTCCAACAGGAAGTATTGGGTCAAACTGCCACCCCAAGAATACAGGATTAAGAAGGCGCTGCACCAGCTGCTATTGCCAGCGCCGCACCACATATCAATAAAACTCGGGGGTTCATCACATTTCATTCGCTGACAAGCGTGGCCTTCCAATTCATCTCTGAGCTGCCGCTTCCCGCTCGGCATGAAATCGGGTCCACCAAAAAGCAATTTCAGCTCCTGCTCCTTGCAGAGTTTCCAGTTTTGATGTGGTGAGCTGGTACTGGGCAGCCTGATGGTCAGGAGGATGAGGAGGGAAAGAACATGCAGTCCATCTTTTTTTTCCCCAAAAAAGAAAAAAATATAGAGAACGAAGCTGTAAATCTTGTGAATCCAAAGCAGCTTCCAATACATCTTTCTTCCTTGCCTATGTAGGGGATGCTCGTTCCTCTCTATACCAGTGTACTGTTTTGAGCGGTGGAGCTGGGCCTGCATGCGTTTTGTCAACTCAGTTTGCTCTCAGTCAAAAAGGCATTTCCTAAACTCTCTCCTTCCTCTTCCCCTTTGTTTGACTCTCTTCCCTCTGGAAGAGCTTGGAAGCCGGTCATTATTTCATTCTGAAATGTAATGTCACCCAGAACAAGATGCCTTATCATAAAATGATAATGACACTGTGCTTCATAATTCATCATGAGCTTTATTTGCGATTTCATTAATGAATCCGGCGGAGATTCCAGGATAATGGCCTCTAACTCCACAGGTGCAATATTTGGTGGTAATTGCCCTAAATGACAATATTCTCTCTCTCTCTCTTTCTCTCTCGCTCTCGCTCTCTTGCTCTCTCTCCCAGATTCCAGGAATCCTACCATTTATCAATAGGGTGAATTTCACTGAGCTTCTCTCACCACTGTAATATTGATAGCAAGACAACATGTACCAAGAACTTACAAAACAAACATGCTTTATCACTGTAAACAGAAATCGCTTTCCCAAGGCCCAAAGTGTTCCCTTGAAAAAAAATTATTTAAAAATTTGAAAAAGATCTTATATCATGGTATGGAACTAGAAACATAGGAAGAAGTAATGGTTTTGAGTTCCCTACCTTAAAGTAAAGCTATGCCCTTGGATGTGTTCAGCCTTGGACCTTAGAGACAATATGGGCTTGGTCAGAAATGTGGAATTCACAAAAGAAGTGCCATCCCTTCCCGTTTCTGACAGTGGTGTTCAAGAACTGAGCCCATAAATGCCAGGGAGGGAAAGGGGATTGTCTAAGTGTGATCTTGATTATGTGTTCCACCTGTCTAAAGTTTGATCAAGACTGTCAAAGAGACTGAGAAATAGCTCAGCTGGTAGCATGTTAGAGTTGTCTATCTGAGACTCCCAGTGAAACAGTGGACCTTTTTTTAAGCTTCCTTTTTTAAAATTTTATTTATTTATTTATTTATTTATTTATTTATTTATTATTGGATAGAGACAGGGAGAAATTGAGAGGGGAGGAAGAGATAGAGAGGGAGATAGACACCTGCAGCCCTGCTTCAACACTCATGAAGCTTTCTTTCTGTAGGTGAGGACCAGGGGCTTTTACCTGGGTCCTTGTGTACTTAACCAGGTATACCACCTCCTGGCCCCAGAAGTGGACCCTTCATGTACCATGTGCTAAAGTGGTGTTCTGGCTTCTCTCGCTTTCCCTTTCTCATGTAAAGTCTTCTCATTTTTGTCTCTCTCAACCTATATGTATATAAATACAAATAAACATGTCCATACACACACACACACACACACACAAACACACACACCCCTAAATGAAATAAACTAAATATTTTAACAAAGGCAATTCAGAAAAAACAGGTCAAAATATTGATAAATAAAAAAGTATTGATGAATATTGATTTAATAATTTCACAGCAGGAAAGCTCATCTATACCAGTAGAACTCTAGACTCAGAAGTATGAGGTCCTGAGTTTGATTCCCAACATCACACAGGACAGGAGATTGTTCTAACATATGCAATATGTAAGTAAGTATGTCTATATGTGTCTTCCTGCCTGTCTTGTCTGTCTCTATAAAAATCTACCTATCTCTTGCAAAATAAATACAACAGGAATAAGTAAAACAGGTCTTTAAAAAGAAAAGAGGTGGCACATCCAGTTGAGTGCTCATGCTACCATACACTAGGTCCTGGGTTTAGTCTCCTAGCTCCTACCTGCAGGTGGGAAGTTTCACAAGCAGTGAAGCCATGCTACAGTGTCTCTCTTCCCTTCCCACTTGATCTCTCTTTATCTCTATCCAATAAATAAACAAATGGAGAAATCAATACGGTATTTAAAAAAGATCTTCTTTCCTATCTCTCAGTCTTATGGGGACAAAAAACACCTTAAAAGGTTGTTTAAGGGCAAGGGAGTTGAGTCATCAGCATCTACCCAGCAGCATGAGTGAGACCCTGATTTTGATCCCAGGCCAATATGAGAGCAGCAGGGGGGATCCAGGATAGTGGCGGGGTGCTTTGTGCTCCTTCAGAAATATATTCCTCCCTCTCTCTCTCTCTCTCTCTGTGTGTGTGTGTGTGTGTGTGTGTGTGTGTGTGTGTGTGTGTGTGTGTAGCCAGTATGGTTAGTGATAGCTTTTGCTTTTTTCCCAACTCAGGCCCTTTCCCAGGTGTGATTTTAGTTCTTCCAGTCAAATATTTCACTCAGATGGATAAAGAGAGAGGGGGAGAGAGAGACAGAGAGAGAGACAGACAGAGAGAGAGAGAGAGAAAAGGTGAGACACCACAGCAGCCTGGTAAGCTAAGTTTCTGGTCCATGATGACTGCTCTTTGTTCCTATTTCATTCATTCCTGTTTTGCAGATATTCAGATGTGGTGAAAGAAGGCATTACTAATTTATCTCTTTTTTTAAAAAAAAATAAATTTACTTATTTATTATCAGAGAAAAATGGGAGGGGGTAGAGAGGGAAAGAGACAGAGAGACACCTGCAGCCCTACTTCACCACTTGTGCATGAAGCTTTCCCTCTGTGGGTGGGGACCAGGGGCTTGAACCTGGGTCTTTGTGAACTGTAGTGTGAACGCTTAATCAGGTGCTCCACCACCTGGCCCCCTGAATTTGTATTTTTAGTCTGATTAGAAAGCAAGACCAAGCTGCCCAAAATGTTGGACATACTATGTTGCCACTGCCTTACCTCCCCCTACCTGTAATGAGTGCCCCTGGTGCAGGGAACTAGACTCATTAGCTCTGGACTGGAGACGTAGGATGATAACTTCTCCACCCATCTCCCTCTACCTCTGCCTTAAAGACAGGAACAGACACCCCACAAAGACTAGAGTACTGGCACCCAGCTCCCAATGTCGGGTGGCATAATGGAAGCGTAAAAGTTTAAGTTACACCCTCAATTGATACAGCTTGACTTGGGGCTCTGAGCCCTGACAGGAAACCGATAGATGGGGATGTTGCTGCTGGAGTGGAAACAGGCTGAGAAACAGGCTTATCAAAGACCGTTTTAATGTTTTAGTTGAGTAATGGGCCTTGCAAATGAGCCCCCCTGCGGCCTGAAATACATATCTTTTCAAGGACACATCGGTTTTCAGTTCGACAGGTGATATGGGAAAAAACTCCCCAAGGGAAGCTTTGATTTCTGTACTTTCCAGACATAGTTATATTTTATTCCAGCTCAGATGATGTGGAAGATAGCAGGGAGCTCTGAGGGTGATCTCAGGGCTTAGTGAGGAAATGGAGCAGAAAACACCTCACAGTGTAGAGGAAGGGAGGGCTCCTGGGAGAGAAAGTCAGAAAAAGCTGCACCAATGCTTGTGGCACCTAATGGAGTCTTCCTCACCTCCCTGCTGCATGGGAGTAGGAAGCAGCCAGCATACACCTCAGCCTAGTCCTTGAGAAGGAATGACACTTCCATTCGTCCCTCCTTTCCTTCCCTCTCTAGTTTTAGTGATCCTAAGATATCAAGACCCAACCTTGAGCTCAACAATAGCTCTGAACCAACAAACACACTCACTCAAAGACCTACTCACAGGACACTTACTGAGCAAATACTATGTTCCAAGCACCACGTAAAATACTACATGTAAACAGCAGATGACACACAGCTTCTGTCCAGGAAGAATACACGAAGTGGCAGTGTGTCTGAGTATTTAAAATACAGACTTTGAAACTGGAGTAGGACCAGGTGGTGGTACACTTGGTTAAGCGTTCACATTATAGTGCACAAGGATCCAGGTTCAAGCCCTTGGGCTCCATTTGCAGGGAGAAAACTTCAAGAGTGGTGAAGCAGAGCTGCAGGTAATCCTTTGACTCCTCCCCTCTCAATTTCTCTCTGTCTCTACCAAATAATAAGTAAATACCAATAGGGGCTGGGCAGTGGCACACCCAGTTAAGCGTTCATAGTATGTAGGGCAAAGACCTGTACAAGATCTAAGTTGGAGCCCCTGCTCCTCACCTGCAGAGGGTCCACTTCACAAGTGGTGAAGCATGTCTGCTTTTCCCTCTCCTTCTCTATCTTTCCCTCCCCTCTCAATTTATCTCTATCCTATCTAATAACATGGAAATAATGTCCATGAGGAGCAGTGGATTCTTAGCAATAACCCTGGAGGTAAAAAAAAATACAAATATTAAAAAAAAGAAGAAATCGGGGTGATGATGGGCTGTTGAAATAGCTCACTTGGCTGGAATACTGCTTTGCCATGGGCATGACACGGGTTTGAGTCTGGCCTCCACTACATTGAAGGAAGCAACAGAGGCAAAAACAGGCAAGGCGGATAAGATATATTTGATACTTTCTTGATAAGAGGTACTTTTTTTTTCTTAAGTGGCAGACCTATCAGACTCCTAAAACAAACTTGTGTTTCTCAGAAGATAAGTCAGATACTTATTGCTAAGGGATTCAGCACCGTGTGGTTTACAGCACCAAATACATCTGCAGATGTGTACAAAGGAGCAGGGCCAGGTGAGAAAGCTGCTGCACACCTCACTGTGGTTGGCAACTCCAGGATCAGCCAGGTGTTGTGCAATAGGTACCCCAAAGGTGGATATTGGTAGCTCAATAAGACTTTACACTCATTGCAAACACAACTTTGATCCCCAGTATCACTGACCTGAGAATCCTGGAGGTTGACAACACCTGTCCAGGAAGCTGACTGCAGTCTTCAACGATTCTGTGTTTCAGTGATGCTATCTATCTGCCCACTTGTCTGTCTGTCTTCTATTTAGCCATCCATTCTTCAATAATTCCAACTACCTCTCTCTTTATTTTCCTTCAGCCTTACCCCACCAGCAGGGAATAAACCCAAGACTTCACACAGGTATGATATCATGTGGAGGTCCTACCAGGTCCATTTCTTTTAGTTTTTAGACACAGAGGTGAAGAGAAAGGAGAAGAAGAGAGATACAGAAAGATACCACAGTAATGTGTCACCACCCATGGAGCTGTCCATGGTGACTCCACATGGTGCTAGAGCTCAAACCTAGAGCTTCTTACATGGATAAGTGAGAGTTCTAACAGTTGAGCTATCTCCAGCCCCTAATCCTTTTCTCTTGAGCAGTCTTAATAGTAATTCTGAAAGCCCTTGGGAAAACAGCCTCTTACAAAGTTTGTATATGGATAAAAATTTTTATCAGGAAATTTTCATTTAAACCAATTCTCGAGGAAATCCAACTTAATAGCATTTTCCTGAAAAATGTGTACTCTTCTTATTTGACATTTTATACCTATTTTTACAACACAGCGTAGATGTCATTTTTTTTTAAATTGAGCACTTTGAAATTTAGTTCCACAATTTTAAATTAACTGTATAAGAAATATATAAAACTGAATTTATTAAGCACCTAGAGTAGATTTGACATTGGGAATTAGAAGGTATTCTCTTATATAAACAATGTTTGAGTGTTCTCCAAGATAGGGAGAGTTTTTCCTTAAGTCTCTATATTTTAACTACCCCAAGAGAAAAATGGCATGAAAAAATTCACAGAAGTAAGGATTTAGTGTCAGTAAACATACCTAACCTGTTCAATCTTACTCATAAGTGAATAACGATGAAATAAAATTAAAATATTGGTTTACTTTGCATAGTCCTCATGTGATAATAATAAACAACAGTGAACAAACTACAATAAATTTTAAGTAAGATTACATGAAAAAGAAACTGTTCTATAGTCAAAATGGCTCTGTATTCATACTAGCATTCACAGTTGACAGACATATTAAATTAAAATGGTCAGTGTAGCCCTTACTGGGTACATTTCGATCCAGTGGTTTCACATTTGGTGATTTATTACAAGAAAAATCACAGATTTATACTCAAGGATGAGATCAGAAAAATGATTTCTATCTATGCAAAACAAGGAAAAATTAACTATTCAGAAATAGGCATGACAAAAGAAATTGTATCACTGTTATGGAATATTATTATGTAACTATTAAAAATTACTAAAATAGTGTATGACCTGAAAACTTCATAGCATTAAGAGGGAAAATAAATCAGGAAGCAAAGTAGTATACGAATATGCAAAATTAATGAACATGCACAAAATATGACTGATAGCTTACGTGTGAAACTTTTAATAGTGGTTTGCCACTGGGTGGTGGAACTACCAGACATTTGTGGTTCCATTGTACGATCTGTATTTCCCAGAAATCTCTAAATTTAACATATGTCATAATATAATAAACCACTAAAACTATGATATAATTCTTCCACTCAGAACAAGTGACCAAATCCAGAAGATAAACATCTATTAGTAGAAATCTCACTTATCCATGCAGACACAAAGGACCCATAGAAAGTGTCACAAATTGAGATATGATGCCCCCCAATAGTTGACTTACCCAGTAATTGGTTGTCTCTCTATGTATGAAAGAAGTACAGCTTACACTTTATTTTTATCTTTTTTCAGGTGTTTTATTTTTTCAAATTTATTTTGGATAGAAACACGGAGAAACAGAGAGGGAAAAGGGAGATATAAAGGAAAGAGAGAGAGAGAGAGAGAGCTGCAACACTGTTTCACCACTCATGAGACTCATCCCCTGCAGGTGGAGATAGGGGGCTTGAACCCAGTTCCTTGTACCCTGTAATGTGTGTGCACTCAATCCAGCCCCCAGCTTGAATTTTGTTAGACATTTTCAAAAGATAGTTAAAGCTAAACTCATCATTTGCCTGTCTATCTATTGATTCCACTTTAATGGTCTTAGTAGGAACTCTGAAAGTACCTTGAAAAGAAAGCACTGGTCTGGCAGTGGTGCACCCAGTTGAGAGAGCACATGTTGCAATGTGCAAGGATCCAAGTTCAAGCCAATGGCCTTTCCAAGAGGGGGGGTGGTGGAGCATTAGGAGCAGTGAAACAGTTGTTATAGTTGTCTCTCTCTCTTTCTGCCATACTCCTCTCAGTTTCTCTCCATCCTATCAAATATCAGGGGAACGAAATGGCCAGCAGAAGCAGTGGATTTATGGCACAGGTCTCAGCAATAACTGGGGTGGCAATAAAAAACAAATGAAATAATTTTTTAAAAGGGAGAGAGAAAGAGCCTTATAAAAGACTGGATATGCATGAAAATGTTAGGATGTTATATATGAGAATCCAGGCTGAGAAACTTCAGTGGGTCATATGGCAAAGAACAGGTGAATGTCCCCCAGTCACCTATGATGCTTCTGAACCATGTGATGAAATCTTTCTATACCTTCCACAAGGTGGAGTCATAGGAAATCACATCTCTCAGCCTAACCAGTGAGACAAAGACAGGAGATACAAAGATCATTTCAAACCCACAAACTATTCAGCTTCTGAGAACTGTAGGACTGCACTCTAAATCTGGTGACATACCCTTTTACATGAATTCTCCTCAGCCCTGGAGTGTGGCTTTGTGATGAATCTGACATCTCAGAAGCTGCATCTGCTTTCACTCGAAGAGCAGATCAGACAAGAGTTTTGTTAATTAACATCCCCAGTGCCAAAGGTCAGCTCAGGATTTATGAAGTCTGAAGTTTATAAAATGTGGCAGGAGGCTGGGGGGGGGGGATTTCTTTGAGGCAAAGAGAACAGGGAATTCTGAGTACTTAATGAAGTGCTAAATGAGTGCTTTACAGTGAGGAAAGGAATCACGGTATGTTAGACATTTTTAAACAAATGTGTTTCCTAATTTTACAAGAGGCATTGTTGTGTATGTTTTCAAGAAGAGATAAATGGCATTCTGACCAGGCACTAGAGAGAACTGAAGCCTCAACTTAAAAATTTGCATTCACAAAAGACTGAGTGAACTTTCCACAGTCTGAACTTCCTCTCTTCCAGTCACTCCAACTCACACACATCTGGACATGTGTGAACCTTTAAGGTGTGATGTTGGGTGTTGTATTGTGGGTGGGAAGGAGAATCCCTCACAAGATAATGATGTTCTCAAGGGCATGTGAAGACCACATAATAATATGCATACTAGACTAAGATCCCTCTTCCTTTCTCAACTTCTGACTGTCAGCCTAAAAGGGTAGGCAGTGTGGAGTTAACCAGTCTGTGCTGGCATGACTATGTTGTCCTGGAGGGTTAGATGGACCCTCTCTCACAGACTCTCCCTATCTTCTTAGAGAAAATAGTGCTTTTCTTGGTGAGACAGACACAAATTGCACTCTGTCTTGCATGAGTATATTCGACCTGGTAGATGTTGTCTGTCCTTGTTTGCCTTTAATCAGTGCAGAATGAATGCAGGTATAAGATTATCTGCCTCTCCTGAGTTTTGAATTAGTTCAAAAATTGACAGAAAGACCAGGGACATAAAGGAGTATCAGAGGGGTTCAGTTTGTGAGCAACAAGACACTGTCTCTTGTATTTACCCCAGATTCAAAATTATACCTGTTATAGATAATAGTATCTACACAGGCAAAGCTTCTCTTGAAACAGCACAGAATGTATGTAGCAGGCTTTGGCCACATTGTTGTCAGCAAGGATCTCAAGGGGGTTGATTTCTACATGGAAATAGTACTTTTCATAGACTCACGGATGAGACAAATAGTTGTTTCTCAAATTGGGGATAACTAAAACAGAGTGAGAGAAACAGACAAAGAGTAGCACTTTTTCAGAACTCCTTTTGTATTACATGTAAGAACAGAAACAGGGGTGGCTTATACTTAACAAAAACTACCAGTTCATGGAGCTTCAACAAATAATACAAAATAGGCAAAAAAACAATGAGCTGTCACCTGCCATGTGATTGAGTGTCTCCCAGTTCAAGCGCTGACCTGGAACTGGAATTATCCTTTTTTCCTATAGGAAGTTTCAGAAAGGCTTAACTGGGATCCTTGCTACGGTCCTTGCACTTAGTGCCATAGGTGCTTGACTGTGCTACCACCCAGCCCCCAATTTCTCTCTCCTATCAAGAATAATAGAAAGGAGAGAGAGAGAGAGAGAGAGACAGGAAGAAAGGGAGAACGGAAGAAAAGAAGAGAAAAAGAAAGAAAGAAAAAATGGCCACCAGGAGCTGTGAAGTGATAATTCTAGTGGCAACTATATATATATATATATATATATATATATATATATATATATATATATATATATATATATATATATATATATATCAGGTTGGAAATGCTTTAAATTATGTGGTCATGTAGCAAAGACAGATTTATAAAGAGACACCGTGGAGGACAGAACTGATCGCTTGCCTGCAGCGAGGAGTCTAGGAGTCTCTGCACTGGGAAAGGCACAGCTCATGACAAATAAATGAATTAACCCTTGATGAGTTCAGTTCATGTTCACTGTGAGTGCATTGACAAAATCAAATTCTAGCCTAATGGGGATACAAATTAGATTCTAAACCATTGTAAAGATATCTGGCCCCATTCTGAATCTAGGGAGTAAGCCTGTTACCCCAGTTCTGGTTACACTGCCTTCCCCAGAGGACATCCAGCTTCCTCCAGCCTGTCATTTCTACTGAATGCCAGGACAAGACAAATGGTTGTCCATTTCTAATTCTGAACTGATTTCTTCAATCATTAAAAAAAAATGCTTCTGGAACATGCTCCTTACAGCTAAAAAACTGGATTTGCCAGAAAGAGCTGTCAATTCAAAGTTACTGATGGATCCAGGCACTGAAAAGTCACCACTCAGGCACCAGTGTGGTTTTCAAAACCTCATCAGCTCACATGTATTTCTCTAATTGGCTCACTATTTACCCATAAATTTATTCTGGATGGAATTACGGAGATAACAATTTCTAAATGTTCATTTCATTGTCAACTTTTCTTATATGGATAAAGACTGACCTAGGATCCAATTATTGAGATAACTGGCAAGAAAATTAGCCAGGAATGCAGCATAGTCGGTGGTGACCTATTTATAATATTCTTCATAAAATGTCACACCATG
This sequence comes from Erinaceus europaeus, assembly GCF_950295315.1. Taxonomy (NCBI): domain Eukaryota; kingdom Metazoa; phylum Chordata; class Mammalia; order Eulipotyphla; family Erinaceidae; genus Erinaceus; species Erinaceus europaeus. The sequence continues at coordinate 31,779,086 of NC_080181.1, forward strand.
ATATTACTGCTGTATGCATATGGGCTTCCTTATAGCTACAGCCCAGCCCATATCTGTTATTTTTTTAAAATAATAACCTCATATATAGCTTTTATGTGAAAACTTACACTATATTTCTGGATGAATCGATTAAAATGATTTCCATAGAGAATTTCATCATCAAATCACTGGAAATTAAATTTAAATTCCAAATCCCTCATGCATAGTCCTTATTTCTCCTCTTAGATATTATTTCATAAAGGATTATATACTAAGATCTTAAGAATGACTTGATTACACATCATTCACTCACTCATTCACTCATTCTTTCAACATTATGTACCAGAGACTTTCTTTAGCCCTAGATACACAAAAGTGAGAGATTCAGACTGTCCCCACTCTCAAGGAGGGTATGTGCCCAGTATGACATCAAGTGCAGTGTGACACACATTATACTGAGTGCTCAAGTTACGTGTGACATACATAGTGGGTGGAGCTGGGAAAAATCCTAGAACAAAAAGTGATGGGTCTGATGTCTTAAGTCCTCCAAACAACAAGGAGAATAGGAGGCTCACATGCAGAATTAGGAGACAGAGCAGAGACTTGTGGGGTGCAGAAGAAGGGCCTACCAAAATAGCCTATCTTTTTTTCTTTTCCTTCCTTTCTTTCTGCCTTTCTTCCTTCTTTCCCTCGCCCCCCCCCCCCCCCCCGTTTCCTCTTCTCCTTCTCCTTATTTTTAATTACTGCTGCTCAGGATAGGTGTGCTATGACAGGTGAGCAAACTGGGGACAGGATGTTTCAAAAAAGGTGATAAGGATATTAAATACTCTTATAAAGGATCACACATTCTTCTTTGGCTCCCAGGTACCCCAGAGAAAAATTCCAGTAGGGAAGTAAGATATATTTTGGGAAGATTTCACTGGTGGGACGAAGAAGGAGATGCCAGAAGGAAGTGTGGGACAGGCATTATCTGGGACTAAAATAAGGGGTTTAGAGCAAACTTTCTTCCAGCAATCAACTGGTAGAGTCTGGATAACTGTAAAGGAGGAAATAAGAAATTAGAAACTGGGAGTCAGGTGGTGGTAGCACAGTAGGTTAAGTGCACGTGGCACAATGTGCAAGGACCTGTTAGGATCCCTTTTCAAGCCCCTGGCTCCCCACCTGCAGGGGAGTCGCTTCACAGGAGGTGTAGCAGGGCTGCAGGCTTCTCTTCATCTCTCTTCCTCTCTATGTGCCCCTTCTCTCAATCTTTCTGTATTTATCCAATAACTAATAAATACATAAAAAATAAAAAAAAGAAATTGGAAACTACAAAAATAGCCTGTCTCTTCTTTCTCTCTCTCCTTCTCCTCCTTCTCATTCTTCTTCTTTTTTGAGATATTTGGGGGTTAAGGAAAGGAGATAGAAACATCAGTGACTAAAAAGGGTGTTCTAACATATTTGAAGCTATCTGGAGATATTCCCCCCAAAAGACGGGAGACATTTCTGTGCTGAAGCAAAGAGAACGCATTTTCTCTTTCATCTTTCTTGCTAACAAGTATCTAAACTCATATCACATCCACTTTATAAAGTTGTTTTTCAAAGAGGTTACATCCCGGCAAAGAAACACCCTACATTTTTTTATAAAAAAAAAAAAATGATAATCTAAAATGCATGTTTCCTCTGACACCAAGAAAAAAAAATCAGCAGATAAAAAACACAACCATGTGAAGAAACTTCTGCAATCACCTAGCACACTCTTGTGTCTGAAAATGTAGGGAAAGCTTTGGGATGCAGAAAGCTTCAGGGATGATGAAGGACAAAGATTTTCTGTTCTCCCTAAGTCCAGACTCAAGGAGGGCTATTCAGCTCTCAGTGAAACACGGGCTCATAGGCTTACTATAACACCATGTTTAATTGACACTGTTGCTTTTTGTTTATTTTTTTAAAAACTTAATTTAAAAATTTTTTATATTTATTTATTTATTCCCTTTTTTGTTGCCCTTGTTGTTTTGTTGTTGTAGTTGTTACTGATGTCATTGTTGTTGGACAGGACAGAGAGAAATGGAGAGAGGAGGGGAAGACAGAGAGGAGGAGAGACAGACACCTGCAGACCTGCTTCACCGCCTGTGAAGCAACTCCCCTGCAGGTGGGGAGCCGGACTGGTATCCTTATCCAGAGATAATCCTAGAGTCAAAAAAAAAAAAAAAAAGATTTGCTACTTCTGTACTCATGCAAATTGGACAATACACACTTGATAAGCTATAGCTCAATAGAGGTGTATCAAGGGAATAGGGAGGAAGACTGTTTAGATCACAATAATTTGTTTCTAGGGTTGATATTCTAGAACTGCCTTCATTAAATTACAGACAATAGTAAAAAACTCACACATATATTTTCAAGTATTTTTTTTAAAATGAAAGAGAGAGAGACCAGGGTACTATTCAGCTCTGGTGATACTAGAAATAGAACCTCAAGCATGAGAGTTGTTTGTTTTTTGTGCATAATCATTATGTGATCTTCTCAGCCCAGAACAGAGCATTTCAGACCTTTCTAGAGAAAGTCTGAAAATGTACCATATCTAAAGAAAATCAGATGTACAATATCTACTGAAAATACACTGGAACAGAAAGCCAGGTAATTAGAAAATGGTTATTTGCACTTCAAAGGAGTGTACCACAGGATGTGTTTTATAAAAGGAATGATCATAGCACATTTGGAGTGTTTATTTATTTACCAAAAAAAAAAGTATGTATTCATGCCAAACTTTTCAACAAATTGTTTTGCAACATTCATCTGGCTTCCACTCACATACATTTACTTTTAAGTGTGGCAAAGTAAGAGAGCAGTGTGGTTAAGGGCAGGAGCTCTTAGTAAAAAAATACTGGGAGTGTGATCTGAGTCTGGTAATCTACCGCTGCATAACCAAGGGCAAGACAATTACTTCATCTATGTCCCTTGATAATCCACCTGCCTCGTGAGAAGAGTGAACTATAAAGAGCATTTAGCCCAGATGGGCACATTGGTCCCCACTCAACAATTTTAAGACACCTGGAGTATTGATCAACACGCATCACCACACTGATTGTTGACATCTATTGAGGACTGCTTATGCTAGGCGCTGTCTTGAGTGAGATATAAAGAGCTCCTTTTCCAGAGAAGGAAATCTTCAAGAAGTGGGGTGGCTCTCCAGAGGTTATACAACTATCTGAGCAGATTGCAAAACCAGGAAGGCCTGTCTTCTGCACTATACAACTCAGTCTCCTACTTAACTTAGCACTGGTTCGAATCTGAGCCCCACCATTGTCTCTCCCAGGATCTCTTGTAGATGTCTTCCTCGACACAAATAGGTACTGAATTGTAGGGATGCAGGGTCAGCCTCCGTTCAAATGTTCAGAAAAGCTTTTATAAGATGTTGAGAGCAGAGATTTTTTTTTTTTAATTTGGAGGATTCATGGTTTACAGTTGTCGGTACATGTGTAAATTTTCTGTTACCTGCAAAACATACTCAACCCCATCCTAGGTTTTCCTCCACCATCTTGCACCAAAACCTGAAAGCCCACCCCCACCCCAACTCCCTCAACCCCAGAGTCCTTTACTTACATGCAATACACCTCATGGAATACTGCTCAGCTATTTAAAATGCTGAATTCACTTTCTTTACCTCATCTTGGATGAATCTTCAAGGAATTATGTTAAGTGAGATAAGCCAAAAAGAAGAAAAACAAATATGCAGTGATCTGACTCACAGATAGAAGTTAATAAATACAAGCAGAAACTTGGACTTAAAAAAAAAATAAAAGTGCCACCTAACTATGTGAAACTAAGAACTAAGCTCACTAGTGATTCTAGGTGCTATAGGAGAAACTAAATCTAAAGAATGAAGAACACACCACTTCTTCTTCTAGCGTTTGCCCTTCTTCCGTAGCCAGTCAACAGCGTCAGGTTGAGCCTGATGTCCGCTTGTTGCTGGCTTTGAAAGTGACTGGGATCCATGTGGATTCAGTCGGCCAGGAAGGATCGTCAGTTTCCCCAATAAATGGGTACTCACGGGATGCACCACGAGAAGGTCGATCCAATGCATACCACTGAAGGTAGCTCATTCAATAAAATGTACAGTCTTAAGAGTCTTCTCCAAGTGGCTATTTAAAAATATTTATTTAGAGACTGCCAGAAATTGAGAGGAAGAGGGGAGATACGGAGAGAAACAGTGAGACACCTGCAGCCCTATTTCAGTGCTCCGAAAGTCTCCCACTTGCAGGTGGGGGCTGGGGGCTGGAACTTAGGTCCTTGTGCACAGTAATGTGTGCTCTCAACCTGGTGCACAACCACCCGGCCCCGCTTTTTTTCTTTCTTTATGAAAAGCAACTCTCTTAGGGAACGGTAAACATCTAGAACATCTGGTTTTCTGACATAAAGATATCCCTTCACGGGAGTCAGGCGGTGGTAGCACAGCGGGTTAAGCGCACGTGTCGCAAAGCGCAAGGACCCGCATAGGATCCAGGTTCAAGCCGCTGGCTCCCCACCTGCAGGGGAGTCGCTTCACAGGCAGTGAAGCAGGTCTGCAGGTGTCTATCTTTCTCTCCCCATCTTTGTCTTCCCCTTCTCTCTCCATTTCTCTCTGTCCTATCCAACAACGAATTGCTTCAACAAGGGCAATAATAATAACCACGACAAAGCTACAACAAGGGCAACAAAAGGGGGTAAAAAATGGCCTCCAGGAGCGGTGGATTCATGGTGCAGGCACCGAGCCCAGCAATAACCCTGGAGGAGGAAAAAAAAAAAAAAGAAAAACAGAAAGAAAAAAAAAATGAAACAAATGGCCACTGGGAGTGGTGGATTGAGCCCCAGTGATATTTACCCTTTGTGGCAAATAAATACATAAATAAAACAACACAAACAACAACAACAAAATCTCCTCATTACAGAAGATGCTCTCTTCAGAAGCCCCTACTTCATTCCATTGCTCAGGACAGAAACCCTCACTTTGCCCCCTTGTGGCTCTGGAATTTACAGCCATGCAAATTGTCTATACCTCAGTATTTCATTGTGGTCTGTTCTCCTACAAATCCCTGTGATGTTTATTTGCTTGCTTGACCAGCCAGAGCAGAACCTAGAGAGCTGGGACAATTATCCATGTGACTTGATCAAGTCCTATTGCATGCTACTGGGCTGCCGGAAAAAAGTATTTTCCTATGTTTCTCTATGCAAACATGCGTCATGACTTTTCTGACAAACCAACAGACTCTGCTCTTCTGGGAGGAAAGACCGTTCTTACTAAAGAACTAAATCTAACACCATGGACTGTCCCTTCCTGTTGTATAGATGGGGGTCCAGCTGTTTGTGGCTGAGCTAAGGCTGTAGAGCACACAGCAGGCATACTTAGTACCCATTGCACACTGGAATCCACCGAGCATTTAAAAAAAAAATATATATATATATATATATATATATATACACATGGGAGGGAGGGTGGTAGAGCAAATATTTTACTATGTGTGAGGACCTGGGTTTGAGTCCCTAATCATCACATAGAAGGTCATGCAGGAGGGGAGTTTCATGAGCTGTGAAGCAGTGCTATAGAGTCTTTTCTGTCTCTCTTCTCTGCTGTCTCCTCTCACCTGTATCTAGAGGAAAGTAAAAGAGGGATCACACAGCCATTGGGAACAATGGAGTTGTGCAGGCACTGATCCCTAATGCTGACCCTAGTGGCAATACTGATGTTGAGTTCCCCCATACTGAAAATCAAATCATGACTTCACTGGACAGTGTGTGTGTGTGTGTGTGTGTGTGTGTGTGTGTGTGTGTGTGTGTGTGTATGTGTGTGTATGTGTGTAAGTTCCTAGAAATTAAAACCTCTACTCTGGGACATACAATCTGGAAAATAAAGTAAGAATCCTTTTACTGTCAAATAAAATTATTTTCTAAGGATTCTCTCTCTCTCTCTCTCCATATATATATTCCTGCCTTAAAAAGAAAGATGCCAGGTGTAGGGAGCCGGCCGGTAGAGCAGTGGGTTAGGCGCATGTGGTGCAAAGTGCATGGACCAGTTAGGATACTGGTTCAAGACCCGGGCTCCCCACCTGCAGTGGAATTGCTTCACAGGCAGTGAAGCAGATCTGCAGGTGTCTCTCTTCCTCTCTATCTCCCCCTTCTCTCTCAATTTCTCTCTGTCTCTATCCAATAACAAAAAAAGAAAGGAAGGAAGGAAGGAAGGAAGGAAGGAAGGAAGGAAGGAAAGAAGGAAGGAAGAAAGAAAGATGTTATCACATTAAAAGCCAGGAGGGGTCTGGCAGTTGCACCTGGTAGAGTACACACATTACCAGGTGCAAGGAAGCAGGTTTAATTACTCTGTTCCTACCTGTAGGGGAGAAGATTCACAAAGGGTGAAGCAGTAATGCTGCAGGTCTTTCCTTCTATCTGTCTGTCTATCTCTCTATCTATCTATCTATCTATCTATCTATCTCTCTATGACTCTTTTTTTCCTTGATTGCCACCAGGGTTATCACTAGGACTCAGTGCCTACATGGCCAATACGTCACTGCTGGTGACCCTTTTATTCCTTTTGTATAGAGATGAAAAGAAATCATGAGCAGAGTGGGAGATAGACACCTGTAGCACTGCATCACTGCTCATGAAGCTTTCTCCCCTACCAGTATGGGTCAGGGGGCTTGAACTCGGGTCCTCGTGCATGATAGATAACATATACATGCTACCAGATAAACCCTTTCCAGACCACATTTCTCTCCTTCTCTAACCCCCCCTTTGCCTCAGTTTCTCTCTCTACCAACCAAAATAAAGAAAAATAAGTAAAACAAATAAATCTAGACGTGCCAGAACAGAGAGCATACGAACCTCAGGACCAGAGGAGACTCTGATCCATCCTCGTCTGCAAGCAACCTGTGTCCCCCCAGCTAAAGCAGGACAAGGTGGCTGGCTCACCAGGAGGGTGGGTAGTTCTACAGAGACCACCTACAATGGCTGAACAGAAATAGGTGACATGTTGCCCACACCATCACCTGGAATCTTCTGGAAGAACACCAACATTTGAATTACAAGAAAAACTGATGGAAATGAAAGCAGGTGTCCAGCCCTCACCCAGCAAGACTGCTGCAGAAAGCCTGGGCTAGAGCTGCCAGTGTAGAGAGGGGGCTGTGAATTAATCAGGAATATGCTGAGAATGTCCTGCCTGGGTGACAGAAGTCTCATAAATCACTCCTTCCCTGTGCTTGATTCCTTTCTTTCTCCCTCTTCTCTTCTCTTCTCTTCTCTTCTCTTCTCTTCTCTTCTCTTCTCTTCTCTTCTCTTCTCTTCTCTTCTCTTCTCTTCTCTTCTCTTCTCTTCTCTTCCCTTCCCTTCCCTTCCCTTCCCTTCCCTTCCCTTCCCTTCCCTTCCCTTCTCTTCTCTTCTCTTCTCTTCTCTTCTCTTCTCTTCTCTTCTCTTCTCTTCTCTTCTCTTCTCTTCTCTCTTTCTCTCTCTCTCCCTTCTCTCTCTTTCCCTCTCTCAGTCTCCCTCCCTCCCTCTCCCTTCTCTCTCTCCCTTCTCACTTTCCCTTATCTCTCTCCCTCTCCCTTCTCTCTCTCCCTCTCCCTTCTCTCTCTCTCCCTTCTCTCCTTCTTCCTCCTCTTTCTTCCTCTCCCTTCTCTCTCTCCCTCTCCCTTCTCTCTCTTCCTCTCCCTTTTCTCTCTCTCCCTTCTCTCTCTCTCCCTTATCTCTTTCTGTCTCTCTCTCCCTTTCCCTTCTCTCTCTCTCTCTCTCTCTCTCCCTCTCTCCCTCTCTCCCTCTCTCTCCCTCTCTCTCCCTCTTGCCCCGACCATTGGTAATGTCAGCTCATTCGGGAACATAATACCTTGGAATCAATGTGAAGGGTAGGTACAAGGGTGTGTGAAGTAGCAAGAAGTTGGACAGGCTCAGTGGGCAGCAGACCACCAAGAAGTGAACTCCAACAGTATCACCAATAATAATTGCAGTCACAACAACTACAAATTACTTTCCCCATGAGCATTTCTCATCAATCAGCAATGTATGATTTATTTCTGTGCTTTTTGAAGCTCTCTCTCCACACTGAATCCTGATCTTCCTGACAACAGGGCATAAGGTAGATGTTAATAAATAGTTGTGAATTAGTTAGATAAAATATTAGCAAGGTGTCACACGTTTTACTCTGCCCCCAGATAACTTGATCTGTATAATAAATCTGAAAAAGCAGACATTTTAATACCATTTGAAGATGAAGAAACAGGATCAGAAAGCTATGTGCACATCCACCAAGTGTACAGTCATTCACCCTGTAGCAAGGAAGGACCCCAAGTCAATTTGTTTAGCCATCATACCTGTGCTCTTTTCACCACCTTAAAGCTGTGTTCCAGTGAAACCAAGACAAAGAAGAAGAGACATAGTCGGAGGACAAGCAGGGGACAACATAAAAGTATGAGGAAAATGCACAAGTTCACTGTGAAAGAACTACTGCACAAAATAAATTTTGCATAATATCCCCAGACATCTCAGGTTGATGATAACTATACCTGCTGCATACCCAGAGTCCCTTTCTAAAGTCCTGATATGCAGCTGTCTGACAAATCTTCAAATGATTCCAGAGCATCCCAGCATACAATCATTTAATGGCATGGAGTTATGATAAGCCACAACTAATTTATTGATTAAACACACACACACACACCAAAATTGGACAAAAGATCTGACCAAGTTTAAGGTTGGGAAAAGAATAGGATGCCAAAAGAGTCTGATGGTTAGTTTTTCATATTTTGTATCTCCTTGACAGAATGTGCTGTCTTCTCTATTCTTCTAAGTTAAGTCAGCCACGGTAGAATCATGATTTTCCACTGGATAACAACTTTGAGTCCATTATGTCTATTTAATCCAAAGGAAGTGCTGTTTGGAAGGAATAAGAGATTTGCCCAATCACCAAATGTCTCTAAAGGTCAGTTACACCTGTGGATACTTATCTCATGGTACTGGCTTTTATTTTACTTGTATTTTGACATAAATATGAAAAACACCTTAATTCATCAGCTCTTGCTAATAATGAAAACAGTCAACTTTAGGGGAAAAAAAAAAAAGACGACATTTGTCAGAAAGCATAAACCACAACTGTTAGTTGCTGAATAAGGGCAGTTAGGAGTTAGGTAACACAGATATAATAAGACACTGAACATCCTCTACAGAAGTCAACTAGGCCTTCTATATTATTATTACTATTATTATTATTACTATTACTATGGTTATGGCTGGGGCTTGGTGCCTACACTATGAACCCACCACTACTGGCAGTCATTTTTTCTTTTTTTTTTTAATTTCTTTTTATTTTATTCAAGAGTACAAAGAAAAGTTGAGAGTGGAAGGGTGATAGAAAGAGTGAAGCATCACCGCAGCGGGTGGGAAATGGGGCCTCCAATGTGGGTCCCTATGCATGGTACTGTGTGCGCTTAACCAGATACGCCACTGCCTGACCCCCTATCTTATTTTTATAATTGTATTTGTTAATTATTTGGTAGGGACAGAGAAATTGATAAAGAAAAGGGGAATGAGAGAGAGAGAGAGAGGGAAAGAGAAAGGCCTACAGTACTGCTGAGAAAGGCTTCAGTAGTGCTACAGTACTATTTGTGAAGCTTTCTCCCTGCAAGTAAGGACAGGGGACTTGAACCCAAGTCCTTGAGCATGGTAAGATGTGCACTCAACTAGATGTGGCAACAACAGGCACCCTCTCTGTTATTTCTTAGTAGAGACAGAGAAGAATAGAGGCAGAGGAGACAGTGAAAGAGACCACAGCACTGAAGGTACTGAAGTTTCTTTCAGTGTAGTGTAGGTCAGGATCATACCTGAGTCACACACAATGCAAAACAGCTCACTATTCAAATGAGCTATTTCACTAGCCTCAAGTCTTCTCCATGAATTCATGCTTCTCTGAAACAATCTGTCCTGATTCATCACCATGGAGACAAAATGTGAGGGAATAAATTGTATGTGCCTTTGTGATTCCCTTCTATGCAGCCTAGGTGGGCATACAGCAGGCATCCCATGCAGTTGGCAAATTAAACGAATGTTAGCAGATAGCTTGGATCATTGATTCCTTATATTACTATATTATATATTATATATTATATTACTATATTATATATATATTATATATACTATAGTAATAGTAATAATTATATATATATATGTAATCTAGCACTATGTTCTAGTGTTAATGATGTCAAGAGTGCTAGAAATAAAAACAAAGATCAAAACAAACAATCTTGCCTTTATAAAAAGATATATATTGGTTAAAATGTCCAGAAAGCTAGGTATTACAGCTATGGGGAAAATGATTCTGTTCCTACCTTAGCAGAAGTCATATCTCTATCTCTATCATCTCTATCTCTATCTCTATCTCTGTATCATATCTATCTCTATCTCTATATCTATTTCTCTGTGGCAAGTAATTTTGATAGTATAAAAACATAGTGGTAGTCTTCAAGATCACTCCTTGAAGAAATGACTATTATCTAAGAAAATCTGAATTGTCAAGGGGACCTATGGAAAGTTGTTGATCTAGTCACCTATGGGAAGTTGTTGATCTAGTCACCTGAACAAGTGAAGATTGGATGTTCACTGGAAAATACAGTGAATGATGCTTCTGCTTCCTAAATAACCTGGCACTTTTGGTGTGACTCATCTGAAACTGTGAAAAACACAAAAACATGAATATAAGATAGCCAAAAGCCTATTTGACCAATGTAGAAGAGACCCAGAAAGTAGCTCTTAAAAGTCTGGTTCTCTTGGATAACAGACAACCAGATTTCATTAATTGTCTTATATAATATAAAAGGTAGCTATAGTTGAAAATTAGTTATGTTCAGAAATGTAAAATTGCTAACTTAAATAATATACTTACTATATACACTGTGAAGTCATTGTAAGGTTATATGTCCAGTGTTTTATTTGAGATGGTCACTAAGTGATAGGGCCACACATGGAGAATTTTCTATCTGGGGACTAACAGAAGATTTTCCAGAAAGTGTGTCCATTGAGTTGATTATTAGAAATGACTAGGCAGCTCAGCATAGAAGATTCTGGGGTCTACCTTCTCAGGAGAGGAAGAAAATTACAATGACAGAAAGAAAACATTCAAATATATACAGGAAATGACATGTATCTGGTTGTATTACAATAGTTAAGTAACGTTATAATTAGTGATAAGGACAGAAAATGAAGACAGAAATTATATTATATTATATTATATTATATTATATTATATTATATTATATTATATTATATTATATATTTTGTAATTTGCTAGCAACATGAGAGGCCAGGCAATATTTCTAAAAGTACTTCTTTATTTTTTTTAAATATATATCTTATATCTATGTGTCTGCCTGTCTTATCTATCTATCTACCTACCTACCTACCTACCTACCTACCTTCCTACCTATGAAAGATAACCAGAATATCACACTGGCATATGCTGTGCTGGAGATTAAACTCAGGATCTCCTACTTACTCATCTTGTGCTCTAATTCCAGGCCACTTTCTGAACCATGATGAGCATTATTTTAAATGATGAACACAATCTACAAAGAGTATCACAGTATCAATATTTATACGTGGAAGTACTGCAGTAGAATCTTAACAGGCAGATATATTACTGAAGATTACAGATTAGGTTCAGAGGTAGATATTAAGGACTTAAGACAGTCACTGGTAAGGAACTTGGAGAAGAAGTGATTCAAAACATATATAAAAATAAACTATCACTGCATCCAATGGCTATTTACACGTGTGTGTGGGGGGGGGGGCAAAAGAATGAATCACTAACACATTCCCAATGTGACTGAGTGGGATTTTTTAAAAAATTTGATTTGATTTTTATTTTGCTGACAGAAAGGCAGAGAGTGAAAGGAGAGCAAGAACGAGATAGACTAGACGGAGGAGGGGGAGAGGGATTGTGTTTTAAGAAAGAGAAGGATTATAGATGAAGTAGTAAATAGAGAGCGATCTTATTTATTTTTATTTTTAATATACTATGTCTAAAGTTCTTATATGGAACATTTCCACGCACACACAATGAAGACAGAGATAGAGACAACATCAACATAAAATGATAGTTAAAATCATGAGCTTCTATATTAATTCTAAGGTAGGCAGATTAAGGACAGTGTGAAACCAATAGCAAAACTATGACAGGACTCTGTATAAGGGGTGGACATAGAAAAATGAGTCTATGAAAATACACACAGACACACACACACAGACACACACACACACACACACACACACACACGAAAAGAATATCCAGTGGAGAAAGTTATAACAAATTGCTGAGTTGCAAGGAAACGGGTGACACCGAACCATTGAGCTGTGTGTAATAACTCAGAATAACATCTTCAAAATTAAGGACTGAAATGTGTCCATTGGATTAAAGTTTCATAAGGCAATGATGACCTTCTGCGGAAATAGATTTGGAGGAATTTACATGAGGAACAGGAGCAAAACAGCAGTGGGTTTAAGAGGCAGAGAACAGGAGTAGAAAGAAGTATTGAATGTGGGGGCCGTGTGGTAGCACAGCAGGTTAAGCGCACATGGCATGAAGAGCAGGGGCTGCTGCAAGGATCCCTACTCCACATCTGCAGTGGGGTCGCTCACAAGCTGTGAAACAAGTCTGAAGGTATCTTCTCTCTCTCCTCCTCTCTGCCTCTCCTCCTCTCTCGATTTCTCTCTGTCCTGTCCAAGAACAATGACAACAATAACAACAACAATAATAACAGCAACAATGAACAATAAGGGCAACAATGGGGAAAGTAGTGGGCTCCAGGAGCAGTGGATTCGTGGTGCAGGGACCAATAACTCCAGGGGAAAAAAAAATTGAATGTATCAGTATCATAGTTGAAAGAGAAACATTAAATTATGAAAGGCTGTTTCTCTAGAAATGAGATGGTGAGATGGAGCAGGGCTGGGTAGTGGCACACCTGGTTGAGCCCAAGGCACAAGGACCTGGGTTCAAGCCCCCAGTCCCTACCTTCAGTGGTGAAGCAGGCCTGCAGGTGTCTCTCTGGCTCCCTCCCTCTCTCTCTCTCTCCCTTCTCTCTTGATATCTGGTGGTCTCTATCAAATAAATAAAGATAATATTTAAAAAAAATAAAAAATAAAATAAATGAGACGGAACAGTAGGATGGTAGTGAACAAATGCTTTCCTTTCTTATAAACCTCTACTTTTTGCCTACATTATCTCAAAAATTTGTTTTTTATAATTAAAAAGGTAAAGATAAAAATATTCTAGAAGCATAGGCAAAATAGATGGATGACTAAGAAAGAAAATAAGAGGTCTCAGATTGGATTTCCTTTAAAGAAATATTTAAAACCACAAGAGATACCCGATGCCGGAAAGGAGGTTAACAGCAAGAATGTGAAGAGAGAAATAGATAAAGAATAGTAGAGATAATTGAAGAGGCCATAGCCTACAGTAGCTGAACAGGAAGAGATTACAATGAGTTAGAAGCTGACTGCGTATGGTAAGATATACACCGTTTTTAGAGACAGGAGATAAACAAGCTAGATGGAGGTAAAGTTTTGGCACCAGGATATGGTTAAAAGAAACTGGAATCTAATTTCACTTGCTGAAATCAGGCTGAAGGAAAGAAGCATTTACAATGGTAATCTAAAGAAAAGGAATGATATCTGAAGAAGGAAAAAAGAAAGAATTCTTGAGATGTAACTCAGAACATAGCCCAGTAGATAAGGCATCAGACCCAAAGGCATGAGGTGCCAATTCACTATCAGGCACTGGGTATGTCAGGGTGATCTTCTGGTTCTCGTCTTTCTCCCTACATTAATAAACATTCAGAAAAGTATCCTTGTGGCAGCCACACATTAATAGAGGCATAAATCCTATGTGTTTTGAAATTTTTTCTTCAGCTATTACAGTGATCTGAAAATATTAATTTATTCATATATTTATATATATATATTATATATATATATGAAGTGAATGCCACATTGAACAACTGTGGCAGGTGGA